>NW_015635045.1:199333-202117 GCF_001515625.1 Sinocyclocheilus rhinocerous | reverse complement strand
AATGACTGTAGACAAAGACAAATGTATAGTACAAAGCACAAAGCAGTCGACTCATTTTTGACACAAATGGAACCTCATACATATAATCCATTCTAAATTGCGGGACATGTTTGATAATAAAATGTTGAAAGCACAATCCGCACAAGAGACGCTGTTCCTCAGGCTGAAATGTGTGCGCGCGGCGCGCTCCATAACGGACAAACAAATTACACTTTGAGCTTCGGGTGCATGTCCAATCGATCAAATACACACAAAAATATGTCAAAATGGCTGGCTTGGAGAGTATTTACTTAAACACAGTTTATGTCTTAAGTGGAGGAGAACAGTTGGGAGAAAATCCGATGTGTGTCAATATATTGTCTTAAAGTGACAGACTGGTGCTTGGGCCATCAAAATGCAAATCTGCTCTTAATCTGAATAACGTTATAGCTTTAATAAGCATTAATCTATCAATACATACACTGAAAACTATGCAGTGTTCATTTACATTTGATTACTTTTAGATTTCTTTTGTAGGCTATTACTTACCTGAACAGTAATGTTAGTAGAACTTCATGGAAAAATGACAGCACTGTTTATTTCATTTCATTTGTATATTTGTTTTATTGTATTTGTCAGTTTGTTTTACTTTGTTTCTTTGTTCATGTTCTTACTGTATCTTATCTTATGTATAAAACACTAAAAATGCCTGCACACTGGTGCATTTACAAATTGATGTTTTATATTCATTTCATTAAATATTTATTTTACATTTCAGAATTTAAAGCAATGTTAATTCAGCTCTTAATTTGTCATATATACATATATATAAAACAAAAAGTACCGATAAGAATACCGTTAAAGTACCGAATCGATAAGCAGTATTGGTAAGAGTAGTAATACCGTTAAAACCTTAACGATACCCATCCCTCATTATAACATTTAATTTTTTCCCCCCCAAAGTTCAGCGCTGTTTTATACTGATTTTTAAGTAGAAAGAGTTTTCAAAAACTCATCTCATCTGCATGTATCACACAACTGACCTATTTTGAATTTAAAATGGCGATTTGCAGTGAAAGGTGACTAGTTTTCATCCCTATTAACAATCTCCTCAGTTTCTCTTGAATGGAAATCGAAAGGTCATTCAGACACCAAGACTTTTTCATTTTATGAGAGATTGAGATACTCGGAAATGAACTGATATTAACCTGAAAACTTAGCCCTCTCAGGCAACGTTAAATGATGATTGATTTAATGGATTTCAATAAATAAAAATTATAGACTAAGTTTACCAATCTTTGTTTGTTCACTTGTCCTCATTTTAATGCATTGCTTTTCATTTTCACTTTGTTTTTTTTCTGTTCTGCGAGCAAGAACTTTTCCCTTCTCTGTTTATTCTGGTCACGTGACTGTGCCTCGAAAGGTGAGCGGCTAATATGTGCTCATTTGATTTTAAAATACATATTTGAACTCATGCTGTACCCACATTAGACAAGTGGTTTGGAAAACGGATGGATGGATAAGATTGATTGAAAGATTAGTTGCAGGCGCCATCTTCTGGCGAGCTGATATTCTGGAAAATAACACTCCTGCTTGTGTGAAATTTGTTTGTGTTCTAAACAAGAACTAGTACTTCTCAGGAAGTAACCAGTCAAGCCGGTTCACAAAATCAAACTGATGCAATGATGATGCAAGACGCACAGCCGAGGTAGCACGTCTAACTCAAAAAGAACCAAATGAGCCATTTTAACCAACTGTCGAAGTTTGCCGAGGATTACCGAGGATTCTGATGAGTGAGTTGACCATACAGTGCAAGCCTGAGGCACGTAGGCTACTGGAAATATGCTAATTCTAATTATGATTATTGTTATTAATTAACATTTTATTAAAACCCAATAATAATAATTTATGCATTTAGCAGAGACTTTTATCCAAAGCGACTTACAGTGCATTCAGGCTATACATTTTTTACCAGTATGTGTGTTCCCTGGGAATCGAACCCACGACCTTTTGCGCTGCTAACGCAATGCTCTACCACTGTAGATCAGTGGTAGATGTAAAGTGTAGATGTAAATAAATGTTACTATAGTTTATTGTGCATGCAGATTATATTTTTAGTTGTTTAAGCGAAATCAAGGAGTTTATAGGTTTATTCTTACTTTATACATGTAGGACATATCCGTGTCTGTACATCAATGTCTGTAATGTGTGCTATAGGTGCAAAACTTTGAGGTATCTTATCTACTTATCTTATCTGACAAAAAGGATCAGCAAATGAAACTGTGACCACAAACACAATTAACTTACATGAATGAAAAGCAATAATTAGCAATACACAAATAACTTTTTATTTGAATGTTCAATATGTGTTGACACAAATGACATTATTTGAATGTTTCATCGATACAACATGGCACTGAGTTGTAAAGAGAAGGGTAGCGACATAATTGCTTGATGACGTCAGGAACCGATGAATTGGTTTGTTGAACCGATTCAATGGGCCGAACTGTCCAAAAAGAACCGGTTTGCGGAAATGAATTGGGCTTTGCATCACCAGTCACAGCTGATCTTCCTGAGTCAAGTACTCTCTGCCTGTCCTGTCACGGCTATGGAGGCCGTTTGTGAACTCTCTGCCCGTCCTGGCACGGCTATGGAGGCTGTTTGTGAACTCTCTGCCTGTCCTATCACGACTATGGAGGCCGTTTGTGAACTCTCTGCCCATCCTGTCACGACTATGGAAGCCGTCCGTGAACTCTCTGCCCATCCTGTCACGGCTATGGAGGCCGTTTGTGAACTCTTTGCCTG
>NW_015635045.1:173858-198965 GCF_001515625.1 Sinocyclocheilus rhinocerous | reverse complement strand
AAGCTTTGCAGATGGATCCGCACGTCTCTCGTCTCGTCAGCTCCGTTACATAAACTGGTTAGTCTAGCAAAACCATGGTTAATTTGTGCCTATCACGGTTTAACTATAGTAACTATAGTTAACTATGGTAAATTTACATAAGGGTAGTGGTTTAATTTCACATCAGTGACAAACAGTGCCGATGTTTAGGGTAAACACGATAGTTACCTGACTGTCAACATCAAGGCAGGTCAAGGAGACATGGATACTCGATTTGCGTGCGCGGTTTTCTGCTTCTGTCTGTAACGGTCTCCGCGAGATCTCGCGAGACATGTTGTGGAGAACGTGATATCCTTATTGAATTGAATCAACACTTTGTTGTTGTTGTTAAGTTTAGGGGGCAAATACTGTCGTTCAGTCCACAAGTTGACACAGTAAAAACATAAAATGTTAAGTTGAATGAACAAATTCAGAAACTGCAAGTTGTGTCAACTTTCAAAAATGAATTGAAACAACTAAACTGCGAAAACATTTTTTACAGTGTAGCAGTGCATGGTGTCTATGAAAATCGTCAAAAAAAGGGGAGAGGCTTGTGCTGTCTCGCAGAATTTGGACTTAAATGCAGTTGTCGGGCACACAAGAATTAATGCCATGGGCCAAACTTACAGGCTATTAAAACTAAAATATAAAATGTAAAAATGTTTTAAAAAAGGGGTGGGGGGGGCACATATCTACTCATAGACTAAAAGGGCAGGTGTTTGAGCACCACTTGGGGTCTATCTTTGTGTGTTCCTGATGATGCCCTTTCAATGATAATGAAAAAACACTTACTCACACAAGACACATTCATGCTCACTGATTTATAAATGACATTACAGCTAATAAAAAGAAATGTACAAATGAAAAAAAAGAATCAAGCATAATTTATTTAACTGATCATATAAAGCAATTAAACCCTGCAGCTAAATCATTCGTAATCTCATTAGGGTAGGCACTAAGAGGAATATGTGTGTCAGCTTTAAGGGCTTAGGCTTATACTTTTTCAGTTCAAATATCACAGATAATGTCATAGTCTTTCTTTGCTGATGTCTGTCTGGCTGTAGTGACAAAGATAGGCTCTTCCCAGTCTACGATCAAACAGGAGACTCACAAATTAAAGCTGCTTTAGACAGAACCATCTAAATTACAAACATGAAGAAACTCATGTATATTGGGCAGTAAAAATCCTCTTGTCCCATTTGTGTTTGTTTATGGTATACAGAGCATTTGTTTTCAACCATAAATTCACAATGTAAAAGTTAAGGTAGGGAGCAACTCCTCTGAGACTCAAGGGAAATTAAAAACAAGCCCACATACAACACAAATCAATTCTGCTAGTGAGTTTGTGTTTGTGTCTGAGGAAGACATGTCGTCTGAGAGAGTTTATTTGTGTTCGGACAGACAGGAAGAGGTTATAGGCCTATGTTGTGTCTGTGAGGTTTTTATTTGATGTCTGATATATTGTGGTGTTCTTGTTGTTTTATATATCTAAATCTATTAATTGTGTATCAGAGAAGCACAGTGTGACTGTGTGTTTGAGCATGGATGTCAGATTACAACTCTCAAGGCCGTAACTACAAAAAGCCTCTTTGAGGTGCCTGCACCAGCAGAGTAGGCCTGACAGTCATTGAGAAGAATGTGAATGCTAACAGATACATTTCTACAGCTATTGCTGACTGTAACATGTAGCTTTTTCCTCTCGCTTTTTGTGTTAATTTCTTAATTCTGATTCGCTTTAAAAATACTCTTCATTATAGGCTACATTGCTAGACACAGATATTATGGTCTCCCTTAGGCTTTCTCCAAATGTTAAACCCATTAAAATGGAAGACTGAGAGTGAAATTCATTATAATGTTTATACTTTACGCAGAAATCCGGCTTCAGTACTAATCACTGAAATACAGTTAATCCCTTAATTGTGATCATGTGTTTTACATCATGATGGCCACTAGAGGGCATGATGAGATCATAATTTCTAAAGTCTCCACTGATGGTTCAGACATCAAAGGATACAGCTGCTAAATGTCATACAATCTGATAAAATGTAATTAACTGGCACTGACTTTTCCCTTTCAAATGAAAGCGTAATATTCAGTTACAGAGCTTTTCCTGAGCTCTAAATTTCCAAAGATCATTGGAAATTGTGTCAAAATGTCCTAAAACTGCAGGAGCAAAGAGTTTGTTGTTGTTGTTGTTGCGTGAATAGCCGTGGTAACTTGTTATATAGGAAAAAAAAGCAGTGTAAACGTTGTAAATTTGTGATGCCTGAAGAAGATAACAGTTTGGGAGCCGGTCAATAAAATGGTAGGCTTAGGTAGAAAATGACAGAATTGTTATTTTGGCCTGAAATAATAAAATCTTTAGAGGGATCCATCCTCCTCTCTTCTGTGTGTCCGTCATACACATCTGACTGTACTCAGTCTCTACCCTGGGAATTTCATCTTTATCTGTCTGCCATGAAGTAAACTTCTACCCACTGACAGTCTCCACACACACACACCAGGACACCGATTACTGCAGTAATGTTACAGCCTGAGGGGGAAAAAATCAGGTTAAACTCAGATACACGCACAGTACAGCAGGTAGACTGAAGTAACTGATCCCTAATCCAGCACACACCTCAACACTGACTATAAAAATTAAACATATACAATTAAATTAACACTTTTGTTTAGCAAAGATGCATTAAATTGATCAAAAGTGACTTGACACTATAGCTGTGCTATAGATGATAGAATGGAATAGAATAGAATGAGATGCAGGGATGTACTAGGATGGAGGTGGTAACAAATAAATATAAGGTTATTGCACATTTTTATTGCATAATGTGGGGAACATTTAACTGTTCATTAGGTAGATTGCCTGGGGGAAGAAACTGCTCTTGTGCCAATCACATCACATCAAAATGCCATCATGGTTTAGCTGTCATTAACAACATACAAACATAACTTGTCTCAAATTATGTACTGTAGAAATTGCATTTTGAAAATTTTTGGAATAAAATGGCTGACTCACAAGGCAAATTTTATAACTGCCATTTTATGTGTCATAACACACAAACAATTTTCACTCTCTGCATAAATTGACAAAATTACATCTTAAAGGCACAATATGTAATTTTCGCCACTGGAGGGCGCACATTCAAAATAAACAAAGAAGCAAAGGCATAGTTTGATGACACAAACTACTTCAGTCTGTGTGCATTGAATTTATTTAATACACGAGTTTCACAATTTGAGTTGAATTACTGAAATAAATGAACTTTTCCACGACATTCTAATTTATTGAGATGTACCTGTAAATATGAGACAAAAACTCAAACAGAGGCATTTTTGTCCAATATCTTGAATTTTAGGGACATTCTAACTACGTTCTCTAGGCTCCATCACGCAGTGAGTTGTTGCCCTGCCTCATATTTGTCATCAATCAATTGTATGAAATGTCAGATGACCCACATAGGTCTGGGGCGGGGAAAGTGCGTTAAATGCGTAAAAAATGTTAATGTGTTATTTTCCACCGTAATTAATTAGTTTCAACAAAAATATTTAAGCTGGAGACTGCTTTTGAATTGTAATAATTTTTCACATTAGAAACTTAATTTTAAACAAAATAAACAAAAGCCACGTTGTGATTATAATATGAAGTTCATTTAGCAAACAGACTGTCAGACTGAATCACATCGATAACTTTTGAGTTGTTCATGAATCAAATCACTCTAGTCAAGCTGTATGTTTGTTACTGAGTGCAGCTAAAAAAGACAACGCAATTTAAACAAGTTTTCTTGCTGTTTTACAGTACAGTTTTTAATAGCAGGTGAAAAAGGGCCTCAATCTGTGTTCATGACCTGGCTTCAGACTGGCCTAAAGGGTGTTTACAGTGCGACTCAAGAACTTGTGTGTGCTTATCTCCACACTTTTTAAGATAATCAAATACAAGCCTTCAGCTGCTTAACCAACCCACTTTAAAGAGCTGCCAAGGTAAATAAGATTAAGAGTGTGTGTGTGTTTGAGGGGTCTCTGTCATCTCAAACTCTAAATTCATTAGCTGTGCAGACTATATTAAAGTTTCAATCTGCCGGAAGCATGAATGCACATTGCCTTTTCTTTCATCTTCCTGTGTGTGCTCTTACCAGTTCCTGAAGTCGTCTCTTGCTCATTCCTTTCCTCTCCAGCTGTTTCTCAATCACTTTGGCATTCTGGGCATAGGAATCCGCCACCTCCCGCTGTAGGATAACCCAATCACAATCAATCACAGCTCTTCAACAAAGAGAGATGATGTAAGGGATGAGTCAGGCCAGATAGGCAGCTGATGAACTTAAACTCACCGCTTCAATCTCTTCCTCTTCTTCATCGATCGTTGAAACAGTAACAGAGCTGAACTTGCCCATGTCTTTGGTGCGTTTTGTCATCATAACCTACAATGCATACAAATGCATATTACACAAACTTGTTCACCTCATATTCTGCAATTCTCTCACATCTTTTCGAATAAAAACGTGGTGTCTTACCCTGACTTTCTTCGGCGTCTCTTGTTTCTGGCTGTATACGCTTGTGTTGCCAAATCCCTGGCCGAACTTCACCAGCGCTCCATCCACGATGAACGTCACTGGAGTGCTTTTCATCTGATGCTGATAGAACAAGAACAGACCACACCTACACAGAACACAAAAAAAAGTTTAAAAAACACATTAAGAGACACTTTCAGTGTTGATTTTTGAGAAAAGTCAGATTAGCTGACTCAGACAGTAATCAAACTTGCTAAAAATTCTGAGATCACACATAATTAGCACATTTCACAAGCAAACTGCCACTGCTGCAATCATTCTCTCTAAGCCTTGACGTCAGCCTCTTGGGCACAGCATGACAGAGTCGTCATGTTGACACAAGAAACTTGGGACTGACTGTTGTGCATGCTTATTTAAGGACAGGAGATAATATGACTGGAAAAGACCACGGTTTTCATGACTGAGTCATAAATTATGCATCATCCTGAAGGGGATTATTTATGACTACATTATACAGTATATTACAAACCTGTTAACCAAATAAATAAATAAATGGACACGGAATATTGATTCAATCATTTTATTACACTTCTGTTCAAAAGTTTGGGGTTGCGAGATTTTTGAATATTTTAAAAGAAGCCTCCTATGCTCACCAAGGCTGCATTTACCAAAAATACAGTAAAAACTGAAATATTGTGAAAAATGACAATTTCAAGTAATTATATTACTACAATTTAAAATAAATGTCTTCTATTTTAACATACTTTAAAATGTAGGCTATTTATTTTTCCTGTGATGGCAAAATTGACTTTTCTTTAGTGTCACATGATTCTTCAGAAATCATTCTAATATGCTGATTTGGTGCAAACATTTATTATTATCATCAATGGTTTTTGATAAATTTTATGCATCCTTGCTGAATAAAAACACTAATTAAAAAAAAAAAATTTAATGTACCAAACTTTTGAATGGTAGTGTATGGTAAAGTTTGGCCATTAGCCAATATGAAATATTGGCCACAGAATGGTGCGACTGACTAATCAAATTCAAGTATTCCAGAGAGCCGTGGCTTGTAATAAGTTATTACTGAATAAACTGTATGCTATAACCAAGTGATGTATAATTGTGTTTGTATGTAACACACTTCATGCTGTAGACAGTTTAATATCACGCATTCTGTATGCCTGCTGTATCTTCTGTGCATTGTGAAATGAGAATGCGGGCTTACTTACTTCCCACATTTTTTGCGAAACTGTCTTTCGATGCCCTCTGACCTGCAGAGAGACATACAGCGGTTAGTGAATCTTAATCAATGTCTCAATGAACAACTTCAACACAAACGTACAGACAAACACACACCTTTTCAAGTACACCGTCTCATCATCCTCCACGTTGCAGAACTTGTGGGCGTGTTTTGCTGCATCAATCACTCTGGCTTTGTCCCGTGGTCTCATGGGTAATTTCTCTATCTGACAGTCTAAAAATAGAACACGTGGGCTTAATTATCTCTCTCTTTACTTCTCACACAAAGCACACACACTGCAGAGCCAACAGACAAAGCCTACTCTTGTAAAGCAGAAAGGTGATGACTTATTGACCAGTATGATCTCACTGACCTTTCCTCGTACATATCATCCAGAACATTCAGATGTCTGCAATATTAGTCTGTACTGATTGTACACAAAGCTGTATTGAATGAAATCTAAGTTACATTTAGTTGAAATTCACCATAATGTAGCTAAGACGACATTTTACCAAACAATTCCGTCATTATTTATTCACCCTCACATCATTGCAAAGCTGTATGACTTACTTTCTTTTACATAACACAAAAGAAGATATTTTTAAGAATGCTGAACTGTTTTGATGACCACTGATTTCCACTGTTCGGACAAAAAGTTTCACAGAAGAAAGAAAGTCATTCAGGTTCGGACACTTTAAAATGATTCAGCTTCATGACATTTAATTTCCAACCAATTTAATGAACATAAATAGCACAGAGAGCAAGTTTAATCACACTCATTTCATTTCTAGAAGGAAATCATATGAATAACACCATATGAATGAAAAGCAGAAACATAGCATGATAATTATCCGTAGCTTCTCATTATATTTCAACTAAATATGTTATTTCTCATTATCACACTCTTGATGAGGTGAAGATAACTGGAAAAGGCAGTGATCACAAGGAAAAACAAGTCATCAATTCATGACGTATCTGTACATCTCAAAGGGATTTTTTTACCTCAGGATACCATGCAGTGAGATTAATATAACACATAACTAATTTATATATCAATGCAATTTTATTACTATATTATAAAAATATTATTAATAAATGTATTAATTACAGTAATTAATCACATTCTGTGGCACATTATTATATATGTCATATGTAATACATAGGTACATAAATACATGCACACACACACACACACACACACACACGGTGGTAATTACCCCTTGTTGGGGTAACACAACTGAAATGTTCCCAGGTCCAGAAACGTAGCAAGTTACGTTTCTGAGCCTGGGAACATTTCAGTTGTGTTGCTGTCTATGGAGGGTCAGAAAGCTTTCGGATTTAAACAAAAATATCTTAATTTGTGTTCCGAAGATAAATAAAGGTCTTACAGGTTTGGAACGACATGAGGGTGAGTAATTAATGACAGAATTTTCATTTTTGGGTGAACTAACCCTTTAAGAAACAATATTTTGGTTGCCAGCCTAGACTAAACCATAAAATAATACTTATATTAAACCAAGTGTATATCTGCTGAATGCAAGAGTTTGACATTTAGACAGATTCTGGAACAGGACTCAGATGACACAGATGCTCCTGTGCTTTGGGATGCCCATAAAACCTGAGCATCTCATATCACGTCCACAGGCCAAAAGAGAGGACAACACATTTTGAAGTGCCAGGCGATTAAAAAAAATAACAACACCTATCCAACAATATTCACAGCATAAGTGAGGCTGAGTGGGACAAAGCCCTGTTGTGTGAAATATCAGTCCGCCTGCTCTAAAAGCACTTCCCTGTTCACACATTCAACTGAGTTCAGGTGCAGGCACATATGTGTGAGGATAACACAGTGAGGTTAGAGGACAAATCTGAACAGTGTTAGGGATTTGATTCAAACCATTTATTTGAATCATCTGAATCAGTTAAAAAAAAGATTCTTTCAGTGACCCTTTCAAGTGTCACACTGTTACGCCAGTAGGTGGCGACAAGTGACTGTCTTTATGAATGAGTCATGATTGAATCATTTACTGAACCAAAAAAAGAGTCATTTCTATTTGAAAGAAGCAATATGATAACTGATTTATAATACAGCTGCACGATTAATCGTTAAAAGGTCGCAATCTCGATTCAAACACCCACGCGATCTTATTTCTAATAATGAATTTTAAAAATTAAGAATAAAAAAAGAGGTTACATAAAAGAAATAGTGCAATCAGTTGGACGTAGCACAGTGCTCATTTAGTAAATGTACAGTTAAACAGATGCGTTTTGAGTCTGCATTTAAATATGGCTACTGTTTCAGCGCATCTGATCTCTTCTGGAAACTGGTTCCAACTGTGAGTGGCATAATAGCTAAAAGCAGACTCCCCTTATTTTGAGTGCACCCTTTGTATTTCTAACTGACTTGTTACCTTTATTTGACCCTCTAACTCTAACACTTTCTATTCTATTTTAATTCTACTTTATCTATATTTATCTTCTTTTTTATTTTTTTAAAAAAACAAAACAAAAAAAAACAAACACTAGCTTTCTATTTTTTTCTATTCTATCTACTTGTTTTTCTTTGTGCGTGTGTGTGTATATGTGTGTGTGTGTATAATATTTATATATATATTATATACACACCTTGCTACGTGTACTGCGTTAGGCTAACCGAGACTTGTCATTTGCACTTATATATTGTTGCTCTTTTGTTAGTTTTGACTGCTTTTATTGTCCTCATTTGTAAGTCGCTTTGGATAAAAGCGTCTGCTAAATGACTAAATAAATAAATAAAAATAAATAAATCCTAATGATCTGAATTGTCTGTTTTATATTCAATAAGCATTTCTGCAATGTATTGAGGCCCGACACCATTGAGTGATTTATAAAGGAGTAATAATATTAAATTCTAAATAAAACTGGAAGCCAAAATAAAGACCCGAGGACAGGTGTGACACGTTCAGATTTTCTGGTTCTAGTCAGAATCCTTTTAAGCAGCTTTCATCAGCTGTCTAATGACAGTTTTTCTTTAGCTCTTAGTTTAAATTGGAGCGACCTTTTGCCAGTTGGTACAGTTCAGTCTTACCTGTACCTGTCAAAAGTGCATAAGTTGTCGTGCATCAGAAATGTTTAATATGATGTTGTCTGATGTAGACTGTTTGATGGTATGTTTGTTTTATATTGTAGGGTTGAAAATGATCAAAGACTTCTGCTTTCCTGTCCCAAACCTATCTTCAGTAACAAAAGGGCCATTTGGCATTCCTGAAGGCACAGAAGTGCTGATAGTGATCAAGGCCTGTAGGCCAACGTGTATATACATAGGGGGTCTGCTAACTGTCACACCTTTTGCACAGTGGGTGAAGCTGTAATCTGCTGATACACACACACAGAGAGAGAGAGAGAGAGAGAGAAAGATGAATCTAGAAAGCTCCCGTTATAATCGGTGACGCTGTCCACACCGCAAGCGTTCAATTTTGTCTTATCGCTAAAAGTGAACATGGGACGAGACCATATTAGGCACTGGAAACACGATGATTTCTTAAACTTCAGTTAGTCTGATAGCTGGTGACTATTCGCTGAATGTAAACAATGATTTACTGGACGGCTGCGATCATGACTGTTGAAACTTGGGCTACTCACCCAGAACAAGGACCATCTGGCCACACAGGCAGTAATACACGTGCAGGGGTTTCTCCCCGTCATCATACTCCTCCCTGTCACGAGTGTCCGAGCACACCACACTCCGAGACACCACTTTGGGCATATTTAATTTTCGTTTACTTTCTTTTTACATTCAGAACGTGTTTTCAGGCTTGTTTACTCCCCTGTTGTCGCCCGGTGATGACGTCGCACGGTTCTGTGACGTTAGGGAGATCCGCGCATCTTTGGCCTGGTTTCCTCTAGATGGCGCTGTGGATGTTAAAAAGTACTAGAATCGTGTGCGGAAAATCTTCTGTGACAGTCTGTAAACTGGATATGAGTCATGACCAGTGTTGGGGAAAGTTACTATTAAAAGTAATGCATTACAATATTGCGTTACTCCATAAAAAGTAATCTGATTACGTTACTCGCGTTACTTGTAATGCGTTACCCCCAACACTGGTCATGACATAACAATAAAACACAGATTAAAGTGCATTCTAACGATGAGAGAAGGCGTTTTCGCTGATACAGTGAATTATTTATCATTTGTTATGCTACTACTACTGCTACTACTACTACTACTACTACTACTAATAATAGCTATATATTTATATTTATATAATAAAGAGTCCTTTTCACACTCAAAGTGAGAAATTTAATAATTTCTTGAAACAATTTAAGGGTGAGGCATTCCTTGATAGCCGTAGGCAGAGCATTCCATAATCTAGGGCCATGTATGAACATGGTCCTGGAGGGCCGGTGTCCTGCAGAGTTTAGCTCCAACCAACACTAAACAAACTAATCAAGGTCTTTCTAGGCATACGAGAAACTTCCAGGCAGGTGTGTTGAGGCAAGTTGGGGTTAAGGATAGATGGCATACAGCAAAAACTACTGGGCATGCGCACATCAATATAACATAATTTTTCTCACAGTGTACAACAATAATTACCATTTTTGCATTATTGTAAGGGGTAGGCTTAGGGTTGCGGTAGGTGTAGACGTTAATAAAACACAATCTAATAGGTAGAAAATTCAATTTATTGTTAGCTTCCGGTTATTGCTGTATCCCTTCGCCACAACCGCAAGTTGGAGCTAAACTCTGCAGGACACTGGCCCTCCAGGACCGAGTTTGGACACCCCTGCTATATAAATAATATGGCCTCTGTGAGGACACATCTCTGTATTACATGGCTATATTGTAGGTTACCCATTAGTCCAGCTACTTGGAAGTTATGTTTACTTTATCCTTGTAACAAGTGACTTTTTAATTTGGTAACAATGTCTAACCCTCATCTTGAGAGAATCACTCAACAAATACTCCTCGTCATTACCCATCTAATTTTATTCCTCATTTTTACTTTATCTCGCTTAATTGCGTAATTAACGTTATATTACTTATTTATTATTTGACGCTTTATTGTTTTACTCAACGCTCCTAATTTATGTTATTTTACTTTATTTTTTATTATTTGTATTTGTTTTTGTAATTTTGCTTAAGTATGATTTCTCATTACACACAGCTAACTTTGACGGTGCAAATTTTCTGGATTTCCAGTCAGTGATTTCTGCTAATTTAGAGAGATCTTCACCATATAGTACTGTAGTTTTTGCAATTTATAATAAATAAAAGACAACCTTAGTGTTTCTGCCTCTTACATAAATAAATATACACATGCACATTTCTGTTGTCAACATTAAAAAGACTCCCTACCTTACAAAGTCTTAACAGCAAAGTAGCAACAGGACACCTTAAATAATAAACAGAGCATGGTTTTCCCTACGCAAGCACACGCGTGTGAGTGTGTGTTAGGAATCATGCTGGTTTGGCAGAGAGTATGTTTCCATGTCCAAGTGCTATCTGTGTGATATAGATGTGAGTTTCTCTCTCTCTCTCTCTCTCTCTCTGTGTGTGTGTGTGTGTGTCTCCATTGCTCAGATCAGCAATAGCAGCCTAGGAGATACACACTCACTTGTCTCTCAGAGCAACACGCATCATGCTTCCTCCTCTCCTCCTTTCCTCTCTCTCCTTTTCCCTTGCTTTTCTTTCAGGTAAGACCCAGTTCTGTTTTTTTACCCCGTCTCTTCATCTCTAACTGTATCTCACATGGCTTTCTCATTCTGAACACAGGTAACCGCATGGCTATCTATGGTCTCAGGAGATACTCTCAAGCATTGCTTTCCTCTGCTTGCTATTTTCTCCCTTTCATTCCATAAATATAGTGTTTGTGGTGGACTTAATACTGCTTGAAGAATGTGTAAATGATTACCTGTGCAGATGAATGAGAGAATGAATCATCTGTTGAATGAGCCGCTCTTTTAGTTAATGGGTTGCACTTTTCAAAGAAGCTTTATCAGTATGAGTCGAGAATGGTTTTATAAATGTGATTGAATGAATATAAATGCTTTTTACAATGTAAATGAGCTTCAGTCAGTTGGATCTGCCTTTCAGGATCAGACCTTTTAATTAATAAAATTAGAGGTTTTATATTAATGCCTGTCAGTATTATGCTGGTAAGATCTTGTGAAATACTGATGGAATGCTGGTTCTCCTTTTATCTGGCACTTTTGTGAAAGGATAGTCTGCAGAAATAACTTGCACATATGCATTTTAATTTTAGTGTTTGTAAAGAAGTGTTTGATGATCTGGTACAGTATGTGCGTCCTGTGAGTTTTCCATGTAGCTTTTATAGATATGCTGTAATTGTTTGGTCTTTTTTCATTATGAGAAACTCAACCTGTTTTAGATCAGATGGTGGACATAAGACTATCTCCTAAGACAGGTGGAAATGTGTGTGTGTGTGTGTGTGTGAGAGAGAGAGAGAGAGAGAGAGAGAGAATGAGAGAGGGTGTGTTGAATTATTAAGGAGAATTCAGAAGATTGATGGATGCAGACACACACATGCAAGAACACACTCTGTGCAAAATTCCCCAAGGTGCTGGAAAGCAACACCATATTTATTCACTTGTCAGGAGATTTTATATTCTGTGATATGACCTGTGGCATCTCTCATAATCCATAATCTATAATGTTTTAGGTCATGGACAGACACAAGTAAGAATTCAATATTCTCTCAAGGACTGGAGGACGTACGCATCCTTCTATGACACTCTCACCTCATGCATGTTTGTTGAAATCCTTCTGTTGGCTCGCAGTGTTTTGTTCTGCTTATTAAAATTACTCTAATTTATGTGAGAAGATTGGTATGCATATCTACAGTACCATATGAGTTTATTTATTGAATCTATTGGCATCAGTCAGTATTGAATATTTCCCCTATTTTGAAATTTCGTTTACCTCTGCTGTCATCAAATAATCACTTAAAGTAAAATCTTCAAAAGTAATAATAATGTAATAACACATACATTATGTTGTGAAGCCTAAATTCACTTTACTAACGCTTAAAAAAAAAATTTTTTTATTTTTTTATTTAATCAAAATAGTCAAAAAATGTTATTCTGCTCATTTATTGGTTATTAGTCATGACATGAAAACAACGATCAGTGTTTATATTGGCCAGAATTTTATTATCAGTTTAGCCCTATGTGCATAGTTATCTTGTTCATTTTTCTTTTTGAAAGATTACACAGATGTTAATCAATGCTAAATACATCTGTAGATGTTTCACTTTTTCTTTGGGGTTTAACGTGACCTTCTAAAACCATTAATCAGTTGGGGAGTCTCTCCTTAGAGAACAGCTGCTTATGTTCTTTGGTATTTAGAAATCTTGTTTGACGAGGTCATTTCTTATACCTGTCTCCAGAAGAGCACATATTTTTGTATTTTGATGAACGTTTTTTAAATTGTAGCATCTGACTTTAAATTACTTCATAACAGAGTTAATTAGCCTTGAAGGTAGGATGAATTCTTAATAGATGCCTGTACTAGGTCAAAGAGGAATGAGTCATATAGGGTAGAGGAGCATGAAGTGTGTGTCCATGAGCAGAATGTGGTCGTTTGAAAATAATCTCATGCATACAATTAAATGGCAAAAGAAACTGATGAAGTAGTTTCCAGGTTGAACTCAGCATCAACCCAGAAATAGGCTGAATTGAGCAATAAAAAAAAAAGAAAGCAAGAAAGAAAATTGATGACTTATACCAATTGAAAAAAAGAGATGAATGGAAATATAAAGCTGCTAGATAGCAGCAAAAGGAAAAACTACCACTCAGGAGGTTGAACTCAGCATCAACCCAGAAATAGGCTGAATTGAGCAATTAAAAAAAAAGAAAGCAAGAAAGAAAATTGATGACTTATACCAATTGAAAAAAAGAGATGAATGGAAATATAAAGCTGCTAAATAGCAGCAAAAGGAAAAACTACCACTCAGTCAATGTGATTAAGAATTTCATTAACGACTTTAAAAAAGGACAGTGCCAGAAAAAAGATGACATCAATAGAAGTATTCCCAAGAAGAACGGATTTAGGATTCCCAATTTTTTTTTATTGAACCCAAAATGCATGTGTGCTATTTATATAACAATTGTCCCAGCTCTGAAAAAGAATTTAATTTTATTTGTGTTTAACAATAGGTAGGCCAATTAAAATGAATGTTGCGTCCAATCGATCAGCTTAAATGTATCAGTCTATTTTTATTTAACTTATACAATAGTCTTTTAGAGTCACCTTGGGCCCAATAGTGGCTATATGGGCACTCTCAGAAAAATGTGCTAAAACTGTATGTAAGTACAACATGAGTACAACATAGCATGGGGCGGTATCCTCAAAGGGACATCTTCTTACTTTATTTATTTACCCTTGAACGGTTCATACTAGTACCTTAAAGGTACATGATCACTACTCTAAGGTCATAATATGAACATTTTAGAGGTAGATATAGGTACAAAGTTGTCTCTTTAAGGATACTGTCCCCATGACAAATTGTTTTTTTCCACATTTTTTATGACTGTGGGTCAAAACAGTTGCACTGAATTAAATGTATCTCCCTTAAGGTGATAAACTAGAGAGAGTTCTAGAGTTTCTGGACTGCATGAGTGTGTGTGTGTGTGTGTGTGTGTGTGTGTGTAAGTACAACATGAGTACAACATAGCATGGGGCGGTATCCTCAAAGGGACATCTTCTTACTTTATTTATTTACCCTTGAACGGTTCATACTAGTACCTTAAAGGTACATGATCACTACTCTAAGGTCATAATATGAACATTTTAGAGGTAGATATAGGTACAAAGTTGTCTCTTTAAGGATACTGTCCCCATGACAAATTGTTTTTTTCCACATTTTTTATGACTGTGGGTCAAAACAGTTGCACTGAATTAAATGTATCTCCCTTAAGGTGATAAACTAGAGAGAGTTCTAGAGTTTCTGGACTGCATGAGTGTGTGTGTGTGTGTGTGTGTGTGTGTGTGTGTGTGTGAGAGAGAGAGCGTGGCAAACACACCTTTCAGTTTCAGAGTCACACATCAAGTTGGATTTCTTTTTCTTGTCTCACACATCTTCTTTAGTTATGGTGAAAAGATGATAATGCAGATCATCTGTGCATGCGCAAGCAGATGTGTTTTAATTTGTGCCTGCCTGTGTCTGAGAGATTTCAAGAAGGAAACACCAGTGCGTGAAGGTTACGGTGCAGGAGAGGTGAGTTAATGGGGTAGTGCGCAGTTCAGGGCAGACGGACTTATCATATACGTGACTGACTTACTGTCTGATAATGATGGCAGAGCTGCCTGTGAGTATATTGGCAAGGTATTCAAGAGGATTATTCAAGTGTTTATGTGTGTGTGAATGATGGAGAGAGACTGAGGATTTCGGCTGACCCTTAGATTTGATGGGGATGTGTAGAGGTGTCTGTGCTACATGACAGCAGCTCCCCGGAGCTTCACATAGACCAACCATTGCTTTATATTCATCCTGCAGACAGAAAGAGAGAGAGTCCATTGACTAGAACATAGCGTAGATGAAAAGCAGAATGAGGAATGCGGGATGGACAGTGACTAAAGGTTTCTGTCAAAGAGTCAAAGAATGAAATCAAACGAAATGCCACTGATTTCTATGATGTCAGTGTTCATACAGTTAATATTAATGAAATACATACTGCATAAATAAATATGAAGAAAGTGGCATAGATTAGTGGTTCTCAACTATGGGGCTGTCAAAGGCTGAGAACCACTGCTTTAGAAGTTTTTCTTAGATTATAAGATATTATATTCATAGCTTTATAACTATTTCATAATTAAGTGCTCATAAGTTCATTTAAACACAGTAATTAAAAAAGAATTGCCTTACATCCTGATGTACAATAATATAGACACGATCATGTTCTTCAGTCATGTATTGGCAGATATTATCCTCCAGATGTCTCACAGTTATTCAATTGAAATATTATAGATAAACCTGAAGCCCCCATCGCTGTTTAATCTCCCATTTCCATCAATGGAAACATCTCCTCAGTCCAAATGCAAAAAAAAAAAAAAAAAACTGTCTGGGTACCCTGCAGAGCGGAGAGAGCTTTGAGAGCTTTTACTTTAAGAGCTTTATCGAAATACTAAATTTATTTCCTCGCATGATTCCAGTTCAATCACTTTTTTTTTTACATTTTATTTTCAATATACTGTAATCCTGGCTGGTAGACTTTTTGTTGTGTTACTTTAATATGATCTTTTATTGGAAGTAGCAGATACAACTGGTTTGAAGCCTGTTCACTGGTAGGGGTTGCATATCTCAGGTTTGAATGTAAAGATTTACATATTAAAAACTGATTATATGGTAAGATTTCACGCTTGTTCAGAACCTTACAGTTCCGAGGTGTTACATCACAGCTGCAGTGTCCTGTAATGTCATCGGTTTGAGACATACAATGTGATGCTGTCATGAGGCTGAGAGGTCACGCGAGTGGTGGCAGGGTTATCACTAACCAACCTTAGTCTTCCATCAGTCACGTGACCTATCTGCATCGTGAACTCTGACCTCCATAAGTGCAACGAAAGGGACGACAACAACATTCGCACACATTTCAGTTGGGCATCATTTCTAAGCATCAAATACACTGTAACAACAAGATATGTTTTGCCAGGGATTTGATCTTTTATACGTGTTTATTTGCCATTTGAAGCTGTGTATGTACTTATGTATCTCTCATATACCACATCCACAAAAAAGACAGCTGGAAGGTGAACACTGAACAAACAACATGTACATTGCTGCAAAACAGGCAAGATTTAAATTTAAAAAACAAAAAAACAAGGACAGGGACAGGGACTCATTCAGTGTAATGTGATAAATGAATCAATTTTGCTGGTTGATTGATTAAGTCAGGACTGTTTGAAATGCAGCTCTTGGCTGGATTTTATTAATTCTGGAAAACATATTCACAAATTTTCATGGCAATTGTATTTATTTATGAGTTATTCTGGGGTTTTTTTCCTGACAGGAATAAAAATGTACAGTCAAAACCGAAAGCCATGTCTGAGCAGATGTTGGCATTACCTTGTTTCTGTTAATGGATGTGTTTGTGTGTATGTAGATTCTTCAGGTTCTGATATGTGTCCATTGGGTCAGTTTCCTTGTGGGAATCTGTCAGTGTGTTTGCCTCAACCACAGCACTGCAACGGGCAGCAGGACTGTCCTAATGGAGCAGACGAAGAGAACTGCGGTAAAACTGTGGGCAAGACATACGGACAATAGATTGTATACAAATGCATGCACACTAATGCATGTGTGCAGACATTTCCACATTATATTGTCATAAACACACACACACACACACACACACACACACATGCAGAGCTATGTGTGTGTAACATAATCCATTACATTATACATTTTAGGTAATGTAATCAGACTACTTTTTGATTTAAATAGGATAATCTCATACAATATTGATATAAAAATAAAGAGAGTAAGAAAATACATTCCATTTGTTAAACATTACGTTACTTCAAGGTTTCCCAAACTGGGGTTTATAAATGAACTGCAGGGGCTTCATGAGTTTAATGAAAAGCTAATAATTAATTAAATCATTAAATCAAGTCATTTTAGAATAACATCAATCAAAATAAAACACTTAAAAAATAAAATGTCTAATTTGTTTACCTGCATGTCATGTGACCATTAACCAACAGAGAACCATGAACATGCAAATGTGATACTTAATTATTAAAATATTTATTTTAAAATCTTAAAGTTTGGTAATGCCTACATTACATGTAAATAAGAAAAACACGTGAATTTGAGTATTTTCAAATGTGTATGACTGAATGTGAATATACTGAATGTATATAAGCGGTAGGCTATTTTAGAAAGGAACATTTAAAAAATGAAAAAGAGGAATTAGGGAGAATCAATAAATTATGAATAATTTATTTATATTGTGTGATATGTGTTCATAATCAGTAAAAAAGTAACTAGTCTGATTTATAATGTAATTTAAAATGTAATTTATTCTAATTACAAGTACTTAATTTTTTTAACCTGATTACATAATCCAGATAACATGTAATCAGTTACTACCCAGCTCTGCACACATGCACAGAGAAATATGAATATTCAAAATACATAAGTGACAATATTAGAATATGTGTGTGTGTTACAGTGGATAACAGTGGTTGGCCCCATCTGTTTGATGCCTTCATGAAAACAAGGGTCCAGGAGTCGAAAGAGTGCAGTAAGTATTCCCATTTGTCCTCCCTCTTTTCCTCTTCGCTTGTTGTATCTTTATCTGTCTGCATTGCTTTGAATGTATGTGTGAATTGTTTAAGGATAAACATGCAAAAAGACTACATACACAATCATTAAAGGCTGATTATGTTGTGTTGAATCCTGCTGCAGCACAATGTTTCTCTGCTATACAAAAATGACAGTGAGGTGTGAGCGTGGCTTTCTGTTCACAGTTATCATTTGTTTTCCAAGCTTTTTTATTTGTTTGCCAGTGCAGGGCTTTCAATATAATTTGTATAATACTCCTCTTAGAAGCAATGGTGTGTAAACCCATGAATGTGAGATGGGTTTAATGCTTAACAACTCTCGGTTAGATGGAACAGATCCTTTGAATGTTATCACTGGTATCAATAGGGTGTGTGTTGCAGTGGATAACAGTGGTTGGCCCCATCTGTTTGATGCCTTCATGAAAACAAGGGTCCAGGAGTCGAAAGAGTGCAGTAAGTATTCCCATTTGTCCTCCCTCTTTTCCTCTTCGCTTGTTGTATCTTTATCTGTCTGCATTGCTTTGAATGTATGTGTGAATTGTTTAAGGATAAACATGCAAAAAGACTACATACACAATCATTAAAGGCTGATTATGTTGTGTTGAATCCTGCTGCAGCACAATGTTTCTCTGCTATACAAAAATGACAGTGAGGTGTGAGCGTGGCTTTCTGTTCACAGTTATCATTTGTTTTCCAAGCTTTTTTATTTGTTTGCCAGTGCATGGCTTTCAATATAATTTGTATAATACTCCTCTTAGAAACAATGGTGTGTAAACCCATGAATGTGAGATGGGTTTAATGCTTAACAACTCTCGGTTAGATGGAACAGATCCTTTGAATGTTATCACTGGGTATTATCAATAGGTGTTATAAACTGATGCTAACACTAGATGTTATTGTGTGGCTTTATCATTGGGTGTTATTTGGTATTAGAATTAGGTTTATTTCTTTATTTTCTTTTTCTTATTTGCCTATTGAACAGGACAGTCAAAAATGAGTTAAGAACGTAATGTGCACTTCCTCTGATTTTAAATCATTTTTCATAGAAAAGGGTCTTTTTTATTCCCTTGAGAACTGCTGTGAAATTCTAGCAAACACTCTAAATTTATGCTTTTATTCCCTTGGCTAATCTTTTACATTTGTAGAAATTTCTTTCTAAAATAACCCTATATGACACTTCTCAATTGATAGAACTATATAAATATGCCTCTTACAGTGCAGCTTCAAGAACTCATTGAGTTGTTTGTCCCTCTTTCATCTTTGAGTGCCAGAAAGAAGGACACGGACAGGCAATGTGTTTAGTTTGGTGAATTTATTGGACACGCTTCATTGTCTCACTTCTGACGATCAGTTTGTTAAAAAAAAAATGCAAACAACAAACTGCAACAAACCAATCTGTCACACTTCTGATTTGATTATAAAAACTTCTAAGCAAATTGGACTAAATTAAAAACTCACCAAAAAGAGATACATTTGCCTGGATGAAAGGGAAGGAAAAGAAGGAGAAAGAAATTTAAACTTGACAACTTACAAATTATTATTTAATGAGTTTTGCTGGCTACAATAAACTGCAGAGAGAGTGAAAAAATGAAAATGTGTTAAACAGAATTGCAATATAAACTTCAACTAAAGCTAATGTTAAAGAAGCTCAGCTTCAAGTTCAGCTAAATGTTTCATTGTCCCTGTAACTGTGCAATTAAAATGTAGTGATGCATCAGTAATGGCATTTTTTTATTACACATATGTAACTAAAGAGGCTAGGCTTAAGATGTACACCGGAGCATGGCTGTTTGCCAGCTGTGTGAGTGTGAGCAGAGGGCAAAAGTGATGACCTGTATTCAGTGAAGACCTGCCACAGTTCTCTGCGAAAAGCAAATGCTCATCTTGAGTATCCACTCTTAATGCAAGAAGTGTTACAGCAGTTTAGCATATGGAAAAGGACAGGGCCTGAGGGTAGAAGAGCCAGGTTCAGGTTGTTTTATTGCGGGAGCAATGCAGAAGTTTTGCTTGGGGACAGTTATCTTGGAGTCTGATGATCCAACACGCTCTCTCAACAGACTGCAAACAGATTGGACTAAATGAAGTCACCAGGAAGGTCATACATACTGATTTGCGCTTTTGTGTTTACGCCAGCTCCATTATGGATGAGAATCAAAACATTTCTGCAAAACTTTCTTCCTTAAAACTCAATCTTTCTTTCTGTTTACCAAGTGAAGCCATTTAACTGAAAGGTTCTTTGCCCACCTAAGCTGTATGAAGTTAGCAAAGCGTTTGGTTTCCACCAATTACTTTCGGCTGGCAAAAGGGCTGGTGCAGTGTTAATAGACTGACCATAGTGGCATGAACTCAAATTCAGATAATTTGAACATTATTACCCAGCAATACCAGTGTAGAGAAAAAGTGAGAGAAAAACTAGAAGACAGCTTTTAGAGATCGATAACGTGTTAAACAGAATTGCAATATAAACTTCAACTAAAGCTAATGTTAAAGAAGCTCAGCTTCAAGTTCAGCTAAATGTTTCATTGTCCCTGTAACTGTGCAATTAAAATGTAGTGATGCATCAGTAATGGCATTTTTTTATTACACATATGTAACTAAAGAGGCTAGGCTTAAGATGTACACCAGAGCATGGCTGTTTGCCAGCTGTGTGAGTGTGAGCAGAGGGCAAAAGTGATGACCTGTATTCAGTGAAGACCTGCCACAGTTCTCTGCGAAAAGCAAATGCTCATCTTGAGTATCCACTCTTAATGCAAGAAGTGTTACAGCAGTTTAGCATATGGAAAAGGACAGGGCCTGAGGGTAGAAGAGCCAGGTTCAGGTTGTTTTATTGCGGGAGCAATGCAGAAGTTTTGCTTGGGGACAGTTATCTTGGAGTCTGATGATCCAACACGCTCTCTCAACAGACTGCAAACAGATTGGACTAAATGAAGTCACCAGGAAGGTCATACATACTGATTTGCGCTTTTGTGTTTACGCCAGCTCCATTATGGATGAGAATCAAAACATTTCTGCAAAACTTTCTTCCTTAAAACTCAATCTTTCTTTCTGTTTACCAAGTGAAGCCATTTAACTGAAAGGTTCTTTGCCCACCTAAGCTGTATGAAGTTAGCAAAGCGTTTGGTTTCCACCAATTACTTTCGGCTGGCAAAAGGGCTGGTGCAGTGTTAATAGACTGACCATAGTGGCATGAACTCAAATTCAGATAATTTGAACAGTATTACCCAGCAATACCAGTGTAGAGAAAAAGTGAGAGAAAAACTAGAAGAAAGCTTTTAGAGATCGATAGGAGAAAGGGGTGATGGTGGTGATGTCTAATTCCAAGGGAAATATACTTCTTATTAGCTTGGTGCCTGTCCTCTACCATCACCTATCACTGAAGACACCAGCTCTTAAAGGCAACACAGACACCTAATTTAATTTTGTAGAACAAATGTGTCAAACTCAGCTCATGGAGGGCCACTGTCCTGCAGAATTTAGCTCCAACCCTAATTAAACACACCTGATCCAGCTAATCAAGCCTTGAGTGCCAGAAACTTCCAGGCAGGCGTGTTGGAGTTGGTTGGAGCTAAACTCAGGAGTCGAGTTTGACACGTGTTCTAGAAAAGTGAACTCCTAAATGTGACAATTCCCCTGCAAGGACCCCATATCTAATAAAAATGTAATTATTGTAATTTCATTTAATTTAATTACATTAAAAAATTCCATTTAACATTTGCATTTTTATACCACTTTTCTTTGAACATTTCCACACATTTCCGTTTGAAAATCCCTTGATTATAGTCATTCAGTAGTACAGCAAAACTGTCACATACTGTACTGTTGTCAGTGGATAGCAGATTGGGCCTGTCAGAGACGGTCTTTCTAACTGCAGATGTTATGCAGCACTTAATGGGGTTTCCTCCTTGTTATGCATGTCTCTCCAGAGCTTTGGGTTTAATGGCAAGCGATAGACTGCTGCTGCTTTCTGAAAGAAACTGTCCTATGTGGGCTGAGAGGGGATCCCAGGGGGTTGATATTGCTCACAACACTATACTGTAATTTAGAGTTCTTTAGAGGTTGATCATGGTGGTACAGCTAATTTTAACGGTACAGACCTAATGAACGTAAAAGAAGGGTCCAGTTTATTTATTTTTTGTTGCATCCTTTTTGCAGAATGATTTGTATTTTTGATGTATACTGCAGCATAACTGACTGGGAAAAAATCCTCTGTACTTTTAAGTTTCATCCACAGATGGCGATAAAGAGACCCAAGTTCTGTAGTGCAGCTTTCATTAAAAAACACTCAATATTTAAGCCCCTATCTCTGCTTGTCTCATGTGTTCTACATGCAGACTGATTTCCAATAGATAATGTTTCTTTAAAACCAAATGCACTGTTTAAACTGATCAATGACAAATACGGTCCTATTCAATATTATAGCACTCTAGAGTTAAGGAGATTGTCTTCATTTACTTACTCTCATGGCATTCCAAACCGACTTTGTTTCTTCTGCAGAACACAACATTTAAACATATATTTAAAGGAATGTTTCAACTGTTTTTGTTCATACAATCAAAGTCAGTGAGGTTTAAAACAACACTGGACTCCATACTTTCATTGTATGGACAGAGAAAAGTCATAGGTTTTTGAGTACGTAAATGATGACAGCTTTCAAGCAATCACCCTAAATTCTTGCAATAAATTTGATCATATCTGAACCTATAACACAGATGGGGGTGATAATAGAGAGTAGTGGAAATGTTCAGGTTGTGGCTGCCAAAATATTCTCAGTCTAAGCCATTTTTATGATCTTTTTTATTCTTTTCCAGGGCAGAAAAGAAAATAGTTGTTTATAGTAGCACAATGTTGCAGACAATAAATACACACAGGACAATAAATATAGACTGTACAGTGCACATTAGACAAAGCAGCTAATGTAATATCCTGTAGTGATGACAGAGCAAATAAGTACAGTAAGTGTCACAGTTTTATGAGTGAGGAAGATCTTTGTGGTAGATTATTAATTATTAAATGGTTTGTGGTATAAATGACGCAATGTATGTGCAATATATGGAATCTGTGCAGGCATGACATGCAGGGTCGATAAATTCTGACTGCCTGTGGAAAGAAAATGCTCACATAGGTGTTGCTTAGCCTCGGGTCTGACAGATAAATGGGGTCCTTCCGTAGGGTGGAAAGCGGGTCACAGTGATGTACTGCCCAGTATTTACTATCCGTTTCAAGGCTTTCCTGTCAGCACCAACACAACTTCCATAGGCCAGAGAGAGTCTGTCAGAAAAACTCTCTCTGTACAAGCCCCGTGAAGCACCAGCGGGGAAAGTTTCTGTGTGAGTTTGTTGATTAGGATCTGAGGTAAGATTGTGTTGAAAGCTGAATTGAAATCAGTGCATCCTGACGTAGGGGTCTTTATTTTCCAGGTGACCGAGTGTGAGATGGATAGCGGTTGTTACAGCATTCTCGGTTGAGTGGTTATAGGCATTCTAGTGAGGAATCAGAAGAGCTGGGATGGAGGCTTTGATGTATGCCCTGACCTGCCGCTCTAAGCAGTTCATAGCAATGGAAGTGAGAGCCACAGGGGGATTTTCATTCAGGAGCCTTTCACTGGAATAATGATGGTAGATTTGAAGCAGTGGAGGATCAAGTACACAAATCCTGTATACACCATGCAGTTGAAATGTCTGCTTACAATAAGTACATTCAAAAGTTTATTCAAGACTTTGTATATTGTACAAGTACTTGTTTATAAGGACTACTATTTAGTTAGTCGATAAAGGTGAATGTCGGTGATGCTCAGAGAGCTCAGTTCAACATTATTATGAATTATTATAATTTATAATAATAATTTATGCATTTAGCAGACACTTTTATCCAAAGCGACTTACAGTGCATTCAGGCTATACATTTTCTACTAGTATGTCAGAACCACTGACCTATATATATATATATATATATATATATATATATGATCTATTATAAATCAGTGGTGCAGCAGCCCACTCTAAAAAAACATTTGAGCTCTAAAAAAAACATTTTACTTCTGTTTCTTTGTTCATTTTGAAATGGGCAAGTCCAAACAGCAAATTGTTCAATTGAGAGTCGCTCCAATAGGATCACTGAATCAGTGAGTCGTTAACTGCAGCATTGAGATCAATTAATTCACTGATGAATCATTAAATGCGATTTGTGAATCCATCCAATCGATTCATTAAAATAGAATGCTTAATTCGTGAATTGGACATTGCTTTCGCATCTTGGATTGGGTCATGATTTCTTCAGTTCTGAGTAACAGTGGATGGTATGTTTTATTCCAATGTTACCCAAGATATTAGTTTATCCTTTGGAATGTAGTAACTTATTATGCTTTTTTCAATCACAAACAAACACTTACCAGTACTAAATAAAAAAAAACACAGGAAATAATGCTTTTCCTGACTGTCGAGGTTAGGTGAGACAGACACAGCTGTCTCAAGAGCCTGAATGTGTTGAAAAATTATTGTTTCAGTCTCGCTGGGGGATTAAGCTGTGGATGTCTCAAATGTGTTGAGTGGGTTGAAAGAGCTGAAACTACCTTCTTTGTCAAAACTCTATGAGCCATAATGGACAAACAATATGTGGGAAGACCAACTATAACAGTGTATTTGTAACGAATGCTTCAAAATTCTGAATCATATTTAATAGATTTTTCAGTTTCTTTTCTTTGACACATTGAAAAAAAACACAAAAAAACAACATATATATATATATATATATATTTGTTTTTGGTGAGATGTGTAGTTTTCTTTTTTAAACTTTTTTTCTTACGCTAACGTATCCACCATTATTGTTTTGTTAAGTGTTTACAGTTTAGCAGCTAAACTTTAGCTGTGGGCACGATTCGCTTGCATAAGTGTTAAACAAAATGTTTTTATGTCATTATTTTAAGAACTGATTGGAGCACTATATTGTTTTATGTAAAGGTGCATGCTAGGGTTGCCAGGTTGTCACAACAAAACCCGCCCAATTGCTACTCAAAACTAGCCCAATCGCGTTTCGAGGGTGGTCCCCCTTTAAAAATCGCGTTC
>NW_015635045.1:167265-172669 GCF_001515625.1 Sinocyclocheilus rhinocerous | reverse complement strand
TATTATAATTTATAATAATAATTTATGCATTTAGCAGACACTTTTATCCAAAGCGACTTACAGTGCATTCAGGCTATACATTTTCTACTAGTATGTCAGAACCACTGACCTATATATATATATATATATATATATATATATATATGATCTATTATAGATCAGTGGTCAGCAGCACACACTTGAACTCTAAAAACATTTTACTTCTGTTTTTTTGTTCATTTTGAAATGGGCAAGTCCAAACAGCAAATTGTTCAATTGAGAGTCGCTCCAATAGGATCACTGAATCAGTGAGTCGTTAACTGCAGCATTGAGATCAATTAATTCACTGATGAATCATTAAATGCGATTTGTGAATCCATCCAATCGATTCATTAAAATAGAATGCTTAATTCGTGAATTGGACATTGCTTTCGCATCTTGGATTGGGTCATGATTTCTTCAGTTCTGAGTAACAGTGGATGGTATGTTTTATTCCAATGTTACCCAAGATATTAGTTTATCCTTTGGAATGTAGTAACTTATTATGCTTTTTTCAATCACAAACAAACACTTACCAGTACTAAATAAAAAAAAACACAGGAAATAATGCTTTTCCTGACTGTCGAGGTTAGGTGAGACAGACACAGCTGTCTCAAGAGCCTGAATGTGTTGAAAAATTATTGTTTCAGTCTCGCTGGGGGATTAAGCTGTGGATGTCTCAAATGTGTTGAGTGGGTTGAAAGAGCTGAAACTACCTTCTTTGTCAAAACTCTATGAGCCATAATGGACAAACAATATGTGGGAAGACCAACTATAACAGTGTATTTGTAACGAATGCTTCAAAATTCTGAATCATATTTAATAGATTTTTCAGTTTCTTTTCTTTGACACATTGAAAAAAAACACAAAAAAACAACATATATATATATATATATATATTTGTTTTTGGTGAGATGTGTAGTTTTCTTTTTTAAACTTTTTTTCTTACGCTAACGTATCCACCATTATTGTTTTGTTAAGTGTTTACAGTTTAGCAGCTAAACTTTAGCTGTGGGCACGATTCGCTTGCATAAGTGTTAAACAAAATGTTTTTATGTCATTATTTTAAGAACTGATTGGAGCACTATATTGTTTTATGTAAAGGTGCATGCTAGGGTTGCCAGGTTGTCACAACAAAACCCGCCCAATTGCTACTCAAAACTATCCCGAAATTTCGAGGGTGGTCCCCCTTTAAAATCGCATTCTGGGGTGTAAAATACACGTTTCAGTCGGGGTTCCCCTGGTGAATTCGCATTCCAGTACCTAAATATGACGTTATTGCGGTCGCTACAACCCTCCACATCAAAAACTGACTCTATGTATAAATGTATATTCTGGGAAAATTACAGTGTTTTCTGACCTTAGATGCATTTAAACCTGTTGTAGGAGACTCCAACACAATATTAGGACACTTTAATAAACCATATGACCTGCTCTTTAAGGCTTAAGAATCAAAACTAGTTATTGTGTTGATTTATTTTTACAGAATAAGCTAAACGTGACAGTTTAACAAGAATAAAAAGTTAAAATGAGTGTGATGCACTTTTTATTTTATGAACTGAACAAGAATACAACTGGAGCAGTTTAATGTATTAATGAGGAACATGAAAGTGTTTAAAGGTATGACAGGACACTTTCCACAGTAAATGGTGATTTACCATTTAAATCATCCTCTCTCTCTCTCTCTCTCTCTCTCTCTCTTATTTTCAGTCTCTCTGATTTCAGCTTAACATCAATACACATTGTTTATGCAATTTAACTGGTGCAAGCATGAAACACAGTGACAGCAGTTTATTTAACTAGGAAACAAAAGCTTTCAGATGGTCATGGTTGTGATGCCTTGCTGTTTTTAAATGGATTGAGCAAGGCATAAAAGGAACTGCGGCATAGATTTTATACACTAATGGGTAACACAAAAGGGGTTTGAGAGAGTCTGAGACAAAAGCGCGTTTTGTCATGTTAATGGCAGGAGTTTATCTTTTCGGGAAGACATAAGGTAATCTGTCTCTGTCTCTTTCATGCATTCTGTCTTTATCAAATGATTTCTGAAGTATAATGTCAATACTCATTAGCACAGAGCCTGTAGATGAAACATTATAGCCTGTCTCATAATAGCAGATAAATACACACACAGACACACACGCTGTCAATTAATTCTAATTATACACTTAGTACCATTACACATTACCCTTCTTATCTAAAACGAAATGAAATTGCCTAGCCAACCATATTCATTATTTATATGGAAATTCTTGCTTGGCAAATACCATTCAGCATTTATTTTCAATGAGCAACATTCCTGTGGGAGTTTTAATGGCCTGTTTCTGTCTGTTTGTTTTCAGTGTTAGATGTCTATCCAGATGTGTGTCATTGTGAGGGTCGGAAGGTGAACTGTAATGGCAAAAACCTCCTCCATGTACCTGTTGTATCCTCTAATGTAACTGCACTGTAAGTATGACAGAGAGCGAGAGACCTTCTCTTCCATTATATATAAAAGTCAGACATGTCAGATTTACTGGTTTCAGAGGGCATTTAGGTACTAACTGGCTGACCAGTGGAACCCACTAGGACCAGAAACTTTTTTTTAATCAACAGGGAACAAGACACAAATCACTATGTTTGTTTTCCAAATGTAATAGCTGCTATTTTCCTCCCATGCTGCCCTCAGAGAGCTGAACAGTAACAGGATCGAATCTCTCTCTCGTGATCTGTTCATCCGCTACAGACACCTGGAGAGACTGTGAGTGACACTTCATCCTTTCATCTCATCTTCTCCTCCTCCCATAATCCTTCTTTCTGTTATCTCTTCTAAGCTTTTTAAATTTCTGAGTCTCCTTGCCTTGAGCTCAAGTCATGATTTATAAACAATGATTAGCAACAGCTTTGCAATGATTAGTTTTTTCATTTTCTAAAAAAACACCAAACAGAGAGGTTTCAGAATATGCATGTATGTGTTTACTTAAGGGTTCAAAACAACACTCCAACTAAGAAATTGGCCAGTTGGATTATAACTTTAAAAGGAACTGCAAAAGTGTAGTGGAAACTGTAAGAATAATAGTCTCTCCCTGATGTTAGCAAACAAACAATTCAAATTGAAGATATATATATATATATATATATATATTCTAATGACTTTTGCCTTAGTAGGAAATCTGCATCAGAATTTGAAGGCAGATGATGGCAGAATATTGTGAATACTGGTTCCTCATATTAACCATTCAACCAAAACAAATATATTAGGAATAAAATGATGATATTTCTAGTTTGTATATTGCATTTGTATTTTAAGCTACAGATGGTACGATACAGCAGTGATAGGGGAAAAAATGCAAAATACAGTTTACATGGCCAACAATTCACTTGCCATTGTCAGATGTGGAAATAAAATAATTTCAGACCCTCTCATGTGCATGATTATGTGTGTGTGTGTGTCAGAGCTCCATGCATGGACATAATAGCACCTGATTTTTTCAGACTCCTCTTTACCTTACATCTTTTCTTTCTGCTGACAATAAAATCTTTTCTCCATTTGTCACTAAGTGCAGTGGAGGTTTTAAAGCTCAACTTCCTTTGTAGAGTTCAGACAGGATGACATTTTTATTGCCCATCAAAGTTCAACTGTGAAGCTCTCAATATAGCCAGACAACATTTACTCTTAGACAGATGAAGAAAGACAGAGAGAACCCCTCACAAGACATCTCATCAATTAATCATAATAAATGACAGACACTGCATAGAAAACATCATGATAAAGATAACCAGTATACGTTCATAGTTTGGTCTAAACAAACAAACAAAAAAATTATCTTTGAAAGGTTTAGATATGTACACCACAGTAACTACAGATTGATAACAGATAGTATGTTTTGCATTTGATTTGCATGCCAGCTCTGTTAGTTAGGCATAGTTGTATTTTATATCTGATATGCTATGTTAAGGGAATTATTTGTTTCCAATAAAGGGTTTATAAGTGTACTGATATACTACCATTCAAAAGTTTGAGGTTGGTTTTGATGTTTTTGAAAGAAGTCTCTAATGCTCACTAAGGTATCATTCATTTGATCAAAAAGCAGAGTAAAAACTGTAATATTGTGAAATAAATATTACAATTTAAAATAGCTGTTTTCTATTTTAATATATTTTTAATATGTAATGGATTCCTATGATGGCAAAGCTGAATTTTCAGCAGTGGACTTTTTTTCAAATCGTTCTAATATGCTGATTTAGCGCTCAAGAAACGTTTCTTTTTTTAAAACTGTTGCTATTTATTTTTAATCAAATAAAGTCTCTGATTAATGAAACTTTGATCAAATGATCAGCATTTAGTTTAAACAAAAATCTTTTGTAACATTATACATATCTTTACTGTAACTGTCAAAAAACAAAAAACGCACTAACACCAAATGGGATCATTTGCAATAAATGACTGGCTGACTGAACATATACCAATTATTACATAATTACTTAGCAATTAAATAAACAAATGGAATAATGATTTAAGTAGAAACTATTTTATTATCTGAGAAGAACCATGAAATGCAATTTTATACAACAACTTTTATACAACCATATTAGACCTCAGGATGCTGCGATTGACTATTCATTTCTTTAGGGGTAAAACTTTTTTAATGAGGCGAAAAATACAGAGCGCACCTAGAGCGACACCTCAAACTGCAGTGAATATTCTCTCTCTTTCCACAGACATTTGGAAAGTAACAGTATAGAAATGATCTCCAAGAGGGCATTTTTGGGACTGATCTCTTTGCGTAAACTGTGAGTAATGTGTAAATGAATGGAACGACTGTGTGTGTGACTGTGCAGTATTATATCAGACACACATCATGTATAATGTGACATTGATCCTTCCCTGAGCTCCTGTTTAAATCACTGTGTAACTGTACATCACTGACTATCTGTCTACGTAATTATCAGCATCCCATCTGTTTCTTCCTATCAGTCAGCCTGAGGCTTTCATCATCCACCCATTCATGTAAAAGAAAAAGAAGGGACAGAAGGATGTAACAATGAGGATGGTGGATTAGGCTTGATTCAGGCAGAACAGATCCATGATCAAAGAATGAATTTTAATGCATCCTAATGTTGTTGTGTGATTATGTATGCTTCATTGTGTACCTGGGCTCTTACTTTCAGAGATGTGCTTCAATACATACATAGCTAATCAACATTAAACTGACACTAATCAGACAGCTAGTTAGGGAGAAGAGACAGAAAGGAAGGAAGGAGACAGTAGAGGAAGGAGGAACAGCAGTGATGGTCATACAGCAGATGGTCTTTGTAATGACACATTTAACAAAATCCATTTAAAGGGGTCATATGATGCTATTTTAAAGATCCTTATTTTGTGTATTTGGTGTAACAGAATATG
>NW_015635045.1:160869-167233 GCF_001515625.1 Sinocyclocheilus rhinocerous | reverse complement strand
TCCGCATTTGAACAGTCAATAGCAAATACTTAAACTAATAACAAAACATACTTACAGTGGCTGATTCAGAAGCACCACATTGTCATAGCAAAGTCGGAATTTACCCGTTTCTAACAATAGATGTACTATTAATGTAGATACCGATTTAAAAAAAAGGACACTTTCCGGTTGTTGAACATTAGTGGACCATGGTTCTAGTTATTGTGATAAACTACACCTGGATACTCTGCTCAGGTCTTGTCTAGAGGGAATTGACTTTATACATCCACTAAAACATCCAGTTGGCTAAGAATAATATCAAAAATGGCGTCTCTCAGCTCGGCTGGAAACACTTACAAATAAATGCAGATTTAGGTTGAACTGAATAGACCCAAGTAGATTAAAGACATCGGAAGTGAATAAATTACAATAATTACTCATGTTTTAGATGTACATGTTGATATGCATCACGAATATCTAGTGCAGTGGTGTAAGGCCTTTGATTTGATCTGTCAGTGACATTTGAAGGACAGTCTGTCCTGAGGGACCAAGCCTGCAGCATCATGACCACATCTTCAACTACAGGCACTTTTATGTCCCAGAAGTTGTTTTTAATTAAAACTAACAAATTTTAATACTTCATTATTTATTTCAGCTGTTTTTTTATTTCCTTTTAATTATATATTTGGCTGTTTTACCCCAGGCACAGGAGTTCAATCTTAAACGATGAAAATCTAGAAAATTATGATAATGAATTAAAACAAAGTAAGACCTGTGTGCAAACAGAGTATGACTTATGTCCTATATTACAATTATACAAAAAAGTGTGAAAATGCTACTGTGTTCCTCAAAATAATTTCACTTCCACCACAGAATGCAGAATCTATTGTGTATATAGATTTCACATAATCTGAGACATATGCAGAAAATATGCCATAAATTACTTAATTTTACTTTAATGCATGCATGTTGAACTTTTATTAGTTGACAAATAAATTAATGTGAGTGTTTGCCACAAGCCCAAAAGTGCTTATACAATAGTTAAAGAAACACTCAGGATGAAAATATACATTTCACTGAAGTGAACTGAACTTAATATTCCAGCATCTGAGAGGCTGAATTCTCTCTTCTACTCGTACGGTATATTACTGAATCTTACATCGACTGAAGTGACAGTGTGTTTGTTGTGATATCTGATCCAGTTCCGTCACTCTGTTTCTCAATTCAAAGCTGTTTTAGTTATCAACACAGGCCAGATTTCTTCAAATATGTAAATATTTCATGTCTTTTGATACGTCCAGTGCTTTTCAGACCTAATCTGGGACTGTCAGTGTGTCCTTGTGTGCTCAAGCATTATGGAAAATGTTTGCGATAGTTCCTGGAAGCATGACTCAGATGGATAGTTCTTAAGTGTGATCTTCAGACTCTCTTAAAGACCCAGCAAATAGGAAGAGCTGATTTACATATAGATGTATATGACTTCATTCTGCGGCACTGAAGGCCTTGGTGAATTGGGGTATATTTTTGAGGCAGTGCTACAACATATATGTCTTTTTCTGGTTTAGAGCATTGAGGAGAAATCGCATCGGCACCATTGAGGAGGGAACATTTGCAGACATGCAAAGATTGATAGACCTGTGAGTATACACACAAACACATGCACACAAGTAAATGGAGGCATTAATTTTTTCGGAGTCCCTAGATTAAATTTTTTGTCATCATTTTTTCAGTTCATTGCTTATATAAAATGTGTGCGCTGGAGAGAAAGAAAGAGATTGTATTTATGAGCCTTTTAAGGGTTAGTTCACCTTAAAATGAAAAATCTGGCTCTTGTTCTCATTTACTTTCCCTTATGTTGTTCCAAACCCGTATTTCTTTCTTTCTTCTCCGGAACAGAAAAAAGGGATGAAAAATGTTTACATGGCTTTCTCCCATACTCAAAAGCGTATAGAAATGAAAAGCAGAAAAGGGCAAAAGTTTGTATATATTCACAGCTAAGGTCAAGGCTAAGAGTTAGAGTTAATAAGTTACGTTTTGCTCTTTCTTACAAAGCAGTCATATGGCTTTGGAAGTCTTGGAATATAGTGCACATGTTTAGTCTGTGAAGCACTTTTTCCCTTTCATTTTCCCTGGTCTGGATGTGTTTTTGTTAAATAGAAAAAAAAACTACATTCTTCAGCACATCTTTTCCTGTCTTCTACGGAAGAAAGAAAGTCATACAGGTTTGAAACAACATGTGGGTGAATAAATGTTCATTTCTAGGTGAACTATACGGTGGAAGGAAACATGTCGCAACACAACGGAAACAAGCCGCAACACAACGGAAACAAGACGCAACACAATGAAATTAGCACGACACAACGGAAACAAGCCGCAACACATTGAAAACAAATCGCAACTCAAAGGAAACAAGTCGCAACACAACGGAAACAAGACGCAACACAATGAAATTAGCACAACGGAAACAAGCCGCAACACATTAAAAACAAATCGCAACACAGTGGAAACAAGCCGCAACACAACAGAAACAAGTCGCAACACAATGGAAACAAGCCACAACACAATGGAAACAAGTTGCAACACAACGTAACAAGTCTCAACATAAAGGAAACAAGCCGCTACACAACGAAATTAGCACAACACAACGAAATTAGTACAACACAACGAAAACAAGTCGCAAAACAACGGAAACAAGTCACAACACAATGGAAACAAGTCGCAACACAACGGAAACAAGCCACAACACAACGAGATTAGCACAAAACAACGGAAACAAGCCGCAATACAACAAAATTAGCACAACACAACAAAATTAGTCCTATGTGTTGTGTTGTGGAGATTTTGTTGTGTTGTGCTCTACTGGTCCACCATAGATCTATCCTCTTTAACAAATCTCTGCTGAGATTTGTGAGACAAAAAGAGAGACACCTGCTCAAATAATCCTGATAAGCACAAACCTTGGAACAGAGCTTCAATTTGAAGATATTCTTTTTAGTTTAAGAATGATTAAGTTGAAAAATGAGCCGCTGAACTTGCTTTGACTTGATTTACAGAGACGTGTCTATGAACCAGATCAAAGACCTGCCTCCATCTCTGTTCCAGAACCTCCAGAACCTCAAACAGCTGTGAGAGCCACATTCTGCACTTTTTTTTCTTCTTTCTGTTGCAAATGGTGTTGTTTATAAGTTCTTGTTCCAAGCTTAAATGTTAAACCATATTTTTATAGAGATTTCTCAGTGGCACAATAAATGATTCATTGATTGATTGAAAGCCACGTCAGATGAAGTGACAGGCCTTATGAATCACCGAAGCAAAGTGTGGACTTCATCGATAACTATTTTACTATTTGTGTGTCGGTTTCAGAAATATTTCCAACAATCCCCTGACACACATATACGACAATCAATTTGACAGTCTGGTGAATCTGCAGTCACTGTGAGTAAACACAACATCATTTAAGTTATTATACTGATGATGTGTAGTAGGGGAGATCTTGTATTTATTCATGTGTGTGCACAATGTATGTAGAAATCCACATCATATTTACATGCTCTTCACGTTCGATACATGACAACTGGTCTCAGCATGTGATCAAGCACAGACTGTTAATCAGAGAATAATTAAATATCTAAAGTCACAGTGAATGAGTTCTTTATACAGGCTCTGATTAGGCAGTCAATTATGGTTACAAACACATTATTTTAATCTTAAATGATGGGTTTCATTTTAAGGGTAGGGTTTCGAAGAATGGGTAAAAGTTAGGTTACTTTGTGCCTGTTTTAATAAAGAACTTGCAGGTTTAACAAGCCTTCAGGGGCTGTCAATGATCCTTGCATTTTCCACAGTGTCTTGGAGTGAAGTAGCTCAGTGTTGTCTTCACACTTCTGCTGTTTGAGCTCTGTAGACCTGCACCACGTGATTTACAGAAGTAGGACATATTCCTGGATCGACATCATATGTTGTTTCTGGAAATTCTTTTCTTTCAGCCAATTATAGCCCCAGGCATGTTTCGTGCTTAGAGGACCAGGAGACACCTAAAATCCTTAGGTGAAAAAAAAAGAACCAAATTAAACAATTGTTGACAAAGTAAAATTAGAGCTGTAGACACACATATACGACAATCAATTTGACAGTCTGGTGAATCTGCAGTCACTGTGAGTAAACACAACATCATTTAAGTTATTATACTGATGATGTGTAGTAGGGGAGATCTTGTATTTATTCATGTGTGTGCACAATGTATGTAGAAATCCACATCATATTTACATGCTCTTCACGTTCGATACATGACAACTGGTCTCAGCATGTGATCAAGCACAGACTGTTAATCAGAGAATAATTAAATATCTAAAGTCACAGTGAATGAGTTCTTTATACAGGCTCTGATTAGGCAGTCAATTATGGTTACAAACACATTATTTTAATCTTAAATGATGGGTTTCATTTTAAGGGTAGGGTTTCGAAGAATGGGTAAAAGTTAGGTTACTTTGTGCCTGTTTTAATAAAGAACTTGCAGGTTTAACAAGCCTTCAGGGGCTGTCAATGATCCTTGCATTTTCCACAGTGTCTTGGAGTGAAGTAGCTCAGTGTTGTCTTCACACTTCTGCTGTTTGAGCTCTGTAGACCTGCACCACGTGATTTACAGAAGTAGGACATATTCCTGGATCGACATCATATGTTGTTTCTGGAAATTCTTTTCTTTCAGCCAATTATAGCCCCAGGCATGTTTCGTGCTTAGAGAACCAGGAGACACCTAAAATCCTTAGGTGAAAAAAAAAGAACCAAATTAAACAATTGTTGACAAAGTCAAATTAGAGCTGTAATATAAATTGGATCTCTTCTGAAACTTTGGAAGAGTCACATATCAGATTATGAGGATCTCAGCAGAAAAATCTGAGTAGCAGGACATTAAACAAAAGCAAAACAAAAGTAAGTCTCATTACTTTCTAGGTGCAACAACCAAGAGTGAGTTCAGCCAACCCCAGTGAGTTCTGCTGAACATGGTCAGAAATTAGCAAGGCTTTATCAGAAAAAGCAATAGAAAAAATTCCCCTGAATTCCTCATTTTTTTAGTCTTTCATGTTGTATTCTATACTGATATTACACTATATTTAATTATATTGTAGTTTAGGACTGTCAAGTTTAGTATGTGTTTTAAGTTTTTGATGTAAGTGAATGGCATGCTCTGTTTTAATATGGTTTAAAAAAATACCATTACAGAGGTAAAACTGCACCTGAAAATCAGTTTTAGGGTAAATATTGCCCCTGGTCGGAAAAAAAAAATAGAAAAATTATTTCTGGTTGATTGTGTGTTATTAACAACCAGAGAGAGAATTGGGCACAGGAAATAAATAAATAACATATAAAAGCTAATTATCTTGACTTTAGGCAAATCGCAGTGAATGTTGTTTTGCAGTCCACATATGTAGATGAGCCTTTTTGTTTGTTCCTGTATCTGCATTCATTGATATTTTTCTGGGAATTATGCCAGTAATTATTCAGCTGGCTTTTCTGGCCTACCATTCTTTGTTTTATTGGCTTTGAAAATGTACTTTTATTCTGTATAAAAAAACACCCGATGAAGGTAAAATGTGCATCTGTCTATTCTGTGTGCAGGAGTATGGAAGAGGTAGAGATTCCCAACATCAGCATCAGGATGTTCCGACCCCTAACTAACCTCACTCACATGTAAGCATACTAAAATTTACAATGACATATATATTTTAAAATATATAATATATCCATTTATAATTTTATCTTTTGTACTTTCTTTGCTGTCTGTTCCATATTTTTATTTTTATATATGTTGATGCGCTTGTGTGCCCTCTATGGAGAGTTATCAGTATGTTTCAGACTTTCACATTTGCGCTCAAATTCCTCGTACTTCATAGTCTCTCATGAGTCAAGACAAACACAACAAAAATCTCCATTAAGCCAGTAAGTCACACAGCATGTCCTCTGAGCGAGATACAGAGAGAGGTCATTACTGTTGAATGTGCGCTGAATGGTAGCTGTCCGTCGCAGGGTGAATGATTACTGCATTTGAAAAGTCAAACCCGCTGGTAAATACAGCTCAACTTTTTTGCCACAGGTGACAAGATTGCCATGCTTCCCTCAGCTTGAGAATTATCTTTAACTTTTCTTCAAGGGGTCATATGATGCGATTTCAATTTTTCCTTTCTCTTTGGAGTGTTACAAGGTCTTGGTGCATAAAGAAGATCTGTAAAGTTGCAAAGACTAAAGTCTCAAATCCAAAGAGATGTTCTTTATAAAAGTTAAGAGTTAACCACGCCTACCTAAAACGGCTCGTTCTAACACGCCCCCACATATCTACATCACGATCTGGGAAGATTTGCATAACACCGCCCAAATGTTCACACAAAGA
>NW_015635045.1:143319-158803 GCF_001515625.1 Sinocyclocheilus rhinocerous | reverse complement strand
TGAGGTATTCGGCCAATCACAACACACTGTAGATCTGGCCAATCAGAGCACACCTCGCTTTTTCAGACGGATGAGCTTTGTAAAAATCGACACGTTTCAGAAAGGCGGGGCATAGAGGAGAAACAATAATGTACATTATATGGAAAATAATGTGTTTTTTGAACCTTAAACCGTATAAACACATTGCATTACACCAAATACACAAAATAATGTTCTTTTTAGCAGCATCATATCACCCCTTTCAATCAAATGTAATATCTCCAGAACAGATGTGTTCCCCTCTGGGGAAATGAAAATGAAATAAAAAAGTAGTAGAGTGTAGGCCCTCAGAGAGATTTTTAAATGGAAAGCCATCATTTCTTTATGAGGAATCAGTCCCCTCCACACCAGCACTGAACAAAAGAGCCGCCGTGTGCCGAGGAGAGATGCTGCACTGAAGTCTTTAGAGCTCTGAAGCTCACGCTGAACCTGTCTGCACTTTGATGTGGAGATGAGGTTTTCGGGATTGTTATTTTGCAGATATCAGCTGCACTAGAAATTCACTTTTGATCTGAGACAGGCCCACTCTAGCAGACTGTGACAGTAACAGAAGGTTAGCTCTGCATTTTACAAACCTGTTGATGAGTTTGATGAGGGGTAAATGTGAACAGAACTGTTTGGGTGTGTTGTAGTGACACGTGTTTTAAGAACAGACAGAGGAACAGATACTCTGCTTGGGCTGAAGTGTTTGATTGTGCAGCAGGGTAAAGTGTTCATTCAGGTATAAGGATTAGGTAAAGGTTTTTATTTAAACGTGTTCAAGCATGGTATATTTTTTCTTAACGGATTCATTTTATCTTAACAGATTTATTTAATCTATTGGAGCACACACAAACAAAATGAATTTGTAGGTGTATGATGATTATTTTCCATATACTTAAAGTGAATAATAATAAAAGTGGTTTCATATGACTTTCATATGACTTCATATTCCAAGTTCTCTGAATCCAAATGAAAGCTTTGTGTAACACTGAAATTTCAGCCATAAAAAGAGTCAAACAAAAGATCAGTGTTCACTGTTTAACAAACAAGTAGTCTTTTTTTTAAATTGGGTATTTCCAAAGAAATATTTGTTCAGTTGTTTATGAATCAGACTAATCTGTTTTTTGAATATTGTCTCAATGTTCACTGGTTAACAGCTCAATGAGTGGATGATTTTCAAATGAGTCCTATTTAAAATTTCCATTTTGCAAAACTTTAGAAGTTGCATTCACTATTTTTTATCATACTTTTATGACACGTTTGTCATGACACAACCCCAGTCCTCAGTCAACTTATTATGCTGAAAAAAAAGAGTAGTCAGGATACCTTTCTGGTTCCACAGAAGTCATACAGGTATGGAAAGACATGAGACATGAGTAAATGACGAGCATTTTCATTTTTTAGTGAAAAATCCCATTAACCATTTTTCAACCACACGTATGCAATTATGTGTAAAATAACTTTGCTTTTTCTCTTTTTCTGTCATTTATGTATTGGACCATTTCAGTTATTTTAAGCGTTTTGAATTCTGTGGATATTCTCCCAACGTGCGGAGCTGCAAACCAAACACAGACGGAATCTCATCCTTCGAGAATCTGCTGGCAAACATCATTCTGCGCGTGTTTGTCTGGGTCGTCGCCTTCATCATTTGCTTCGGAAACATCTTCGTCATCTGTCTGCGTTCCTGTTTTGCTTCTGAGAATCAACATCACACAATGGCCATCAAATCCCTTTGCTGTGAGTCCATTATGCATCAAACATGAGCGTGACGCAACCAATATGCAGCTCCTACTCAACCCCAGTGAAGCTCAAATGATCAATCAGTCAAAATTCATTTCATGCATTAAAAAGTGAGACAAAAACCTGCAAACTCAAAGTAGTTGTCTCACTACATCAGATAAGAGTGACATTTCTACACCTCCACAATACTTATTACACCTAAAGTCAAAATAAAACAGCATTCACAGTCTATTTAGCATTACAATTTCAATAACTGTTTTGTATATTTATATATTTTTTAATTTAATTTATACCTAAAGCTGCCATTACTCCAGTCTTCAGTGTCAATGATGCTTCAGAAATAATTCTAATATACTGATTTGCTGTTTAAGAAACAAACATTTATTTACATGATTAAATAATTTTATTAATGTTGAAAACAGTTTTTTGATAAATAGAAAACTCAAAAGAAAGCTCATTATTTAAATTAAAATTGTAACAATATAAAAGTCTTTATTGTCCCTTAATAAATTTAATGCATCCTTTCTGTGTAATGGTGGCGGCCCACAAAATAATAAAAAAAACAGAATTACATGAATTAATTAATTTGGGCAGGAGACAGGATTAAGCCTGACGAACAGAAATAAAGTAAATACTCTCAATAGCTCGAAGGAAAAACCTTCAGTTACAAAAATAATGATAATGATAATAATAACAGTTGTTTTTTCCCCACAACAGTTCTTTGATTGAATAGAAAGGTTTTCTTCTAATTAAGAGTCACAACAAGAGAGTTCAGTTTCAATATTATATTCACAAAAATAGTCGGGAAGAAAAGTTAACAAAAGTGGCTAAAGAATTAATTTCTTTAAAAAAAGATTTAAAAAAAAACATCTTATAGAATATATATGTTTTTAGCATAACACTGATGAATAATCAGGTCAGATATGTGTATTACTATTAGAGGTACATATTTGATTTCGTGTTGACATATATAATCATCTACTTATGGAAAGTGAATCAAAGTTTGTAATGAAAAAGTCGTTTGTTTGTTTTTTGAAATGGCAGCGTGTCAATGCAGGGTCTAATTTTGGAAGTTCACCGGCGTCAGACAAACAGGCTTAAAGGGTCGTAGTTCCCTCTAATTGCAGCATTTACACACACACACACACGTGCCATTATACACACTCAGCTAATTATACACATCAACACATTGCTCTGAAACTCACTAAATTATACATCTATGCAGTATCACAAGCTTTTAATAAACATCAAAACACACACTCTTTCCCGCCCGCTGGGCAGATAAATAATTACAACAGTTGGTATCTTTAGACACACACACACACACAGAGAGAGAGAGAGAGAGAGAGCTTGCTGACTTATGTACGACCTCGCTGACACATGACGCACACTGCAACAACACGACTCATACCTGGACACACACACACACACTTTCATTCAACAACAGAAATGGAAAGTGTTATTAGAAAAGGTCGGATCAGCTCGCGATATCTAGAGCTGTTCAGCTGAGGATCAGAGTCTGAGGACTAATCTGTGTCTCAGTGATGGAGAGAGATAGCAGACGGCAGGCTGAAAAGAGATGGATAGATGAACAGATGGCTGGAGAGGTGCAGTTTTTTAACCCACATAGAGTTGAAAGGACACGTCTCTCTGTTAAATTATCAAAACCTGCCGCCCCCTCAGATGAGAGACATGCAGAGAGAGGTAAGAGTTTGCGATGTGGCTCTCCAGCTCTGGAGTTTCACACTGGCTGACACTGGCTACAATATGTTTAGTAGTGGTGGTGGAAGTTGGAGGGGGAGGGTTTAGCTGTCTCTGTAGGCCTTACTCATTCAGCTAGGACTAGAATAACACAGTATCATTGCTTACTTGCAAAAACCCATTCACAGTGTGTGAAACGTCTCACCTTGGAGGCTCTGATTTTGATGAATGAAAACCGAAGTGGGGAGAGACATCTGTGAGGGAAAGAAAATTATTTGGAGGCAGTGCAGTGAATGAAAGTGTGTGGGTGATTTGGTGCTTGTTAATTATTAGCTGAATCAACTGCTCAGCAGGTTTCTGGGACACACAAATAGAGAGAACTGCAAAAAAAAAAAAAGAGAGACACAAACTGGCCTGACCATGCACACACCGCCAGAAGTAAAATAACACAAAGAAATAGAACATGACTGACTGACTGATTATGAATAAACAGATGGATCGACATTATTTTAGTATTATTTATTTACTATTATAATATTTAGTAATATTTTGAATTAGCGTAAATTTATTTAACTTTTCATTTCAATTTTAGTTTACATTTTAGTGATTTTTATGTGCTTTTGTAATTATTTTTTTTTATATATATATTTTATAATATATCAGCTTTATTTAAATGATCAAAAAAAAAATTATTTTGTTTTAGTTAACAATAACAACATCTAAATGTATGTGCTGAATGTAGGGCCCTATGAAATCTGTTTTATTTTTTTCAAAATTCTGTTTTTCCGTTTTTATTTTTCTGGATTCTATTTTTTATTTCTGTTTAAATTTTTCTGGACTCTGTTTTAATGGTTACATTACATTTTATTAATCAAAAAAACATGTCTAATTAATTAAAATCATGAAGCTTACACGATTTAACAGCAATTTATTAAAAGTTTAACAAAAATTTTATTTTAGGGCCCTACAAAATAAGTTTTATTTTTTCTTAAATTCAGTTAGATTATTTAATTAATTACCAAATTCTGTGTTAGTTATTTTAATTAAAAAAAAATTAATTTTATTATTAAATTTTATGAAGTTTATTCCTTAAAAAACAATGTTTTATTTTTGGTAGTAGTAGTACTATCACTACATTAAGTAATGTAGGCTATTTCTGTCACAGTTTCTTCAAGTTAAACCAAACCTTTTTTTTTTTTTTTGACGGATTGCCATGAGGAACTTTACGTTTCTGTTAGTATATGATATGATGATAGTTTTTCTCAGAAGAAACTGTAAAATTCTCATGAAGTGACTCTTGCGGCTTAATATTCACAGAAACTAGTCCATATCGCGTTTTAATTTAAGTGTACTGACTTTTGATTTATTCATTCAAAATTTGGTAGATTATGCCTTATACAGTAAATTCTAATTTTATGACAGGATTCCGTGATTCAGTCCGCGTTTTCCTAGTTTTCATAGGGCCCTACAAATGTATGCATGGACAGGTTAATGGATAGGTGGTTAGACAAGATTGTATGGCAGATGGGCTAATGGATAGAGGATGAATGGATGGGAATTGATATATAGATTGATGAACAGGTGTTAAATCATATATTAAGATGTATTTGTTTATCTCTAATAGGTGCCGACTGTCTCATGGGTGTGTATCTGCTTTTCATCGGTGCCTTTGACATCAAGTATTGCGGCGAGTACAACCGTCATGCTCAGATATGGATGGAGAGTCTGTCTTGCCAGTTGATCGGCTCTCTGGCCATGTTGTCCACAGAGGTATCCGTCATGATGTTGACCTACATGACACTAGAGAAGTACCTGTGCATCGTCTTCCCATTCCAGCATTACCGTGCTGGACGAAAACAGACCCTGTGCTCACTGACCTTCATCTGGTTGCTAGGATTTATCATTGCCGTTATTCCCTTCTGGGATAAACAGACATTTGGGAATTTTTATGGGCGGAACGGAGTATGCTTCCCTCTTCACTCAGACCAGACAGAGAAACCTGGTGCCAGATGCTATTCTACAGCTATTTTTCTCGGTGAGGGCAGATGGCATCGAATTGTGTACATTTTGTACGGTGTATGTTTGAGACCTGGATAAGCCAGTGTGTGTATTTCTGTCATTCTCTGGAGGTGACTCAGCTTTGAATTGGGCTTTTCCAGTTATCTAATAATTTTACTGCATTTCCCCAGAGATTCAACCATGCTCTTTTTTCAACCATGCTCTTTTTTAATAAAGTAAACTCAGAAAAAGATCCTCCCTGGTAGCAACTTCACTAAAAAACGGAACTAAAAAAAAGGTCTACAATCACTATTTTTCTAGTTTTCCAACAATATCTAAACATCCTTAAGACATGATAAATCTCTTTGGAAAAACTGTATAAAATATTAGGATTTGTCTTTAGAGAATACATAAATTAAGTTGAATTAGCCTAAGTATTTTTAATTTCCCCATCGTCGTTTATTTATTTTTAAATGGAGTAAGAAAACTTAATTCAAAATGTGTCTAAACACCTAATAAAACACAAGTCTATCTTCTTTTTTTAAACTGGAAATCAAGACAAAAAGACTGTCATGAACTAGCCCAAAGACAAAAGAAAAAAAAAAATGTGGCTAATGTAAAAAATACTAAATTGGTGATAGCTTATTTGGTTCAACACAACTTGATGTTACTAAAGATTTATGTGTGTGTTTCTCTGTCAGGTCTGAATCTGCTGGCTTTCGTGGTGATTGTATTCTCCTACTCCAGTATGTTTTACTCTGTCCAGAAGACAGCGAAGACAGCGCGTCAAACAGTATTTGATCGAGAAGTCACTATCGCAAAGCGGTTTTTCTTCATTGTGTTCACTGATGCCATGTGCTGGATCCCCATCTTCCTCTTGAAGATACTATCACTACTAAGAGTACATATCGCTGGTAAGCAAACACGTGTGATCACATATTACAAGCAGAAGCTAATATGTGTGAAAGAACACGGGCGACAGGATATTATTTATCAGTGTGTCACTTAACTCATAATTGCCGTGACCGCAGTTTGGCTGCTCATTAGCTAATGATATGAATGAGGCAGCTCATTAATATTATACCATGGTGAAATGAGACCTGTGTACTGCAAAGCCTAGCCTGCTTTCCAGTTAATAAAACTGCAATTCCCCTGGTTTTCTCTTGTGGATGTTTGATGGATAAAGAAGGATTTTTTTTATAGAGCTTTACATTCTCTGATCTGGCCTCTCCACTAAATATTGATTTTATTTTTTTGCTTTGTGAACCTCAACACATTGCACAAGCACATTTACCCAATTACTATAAATAAAAATCAATTGCATCACATGGACTGACATCTAAACACATATACATCCACAAAAATTAAATATGAAACATTAATATGGAATATTAGAGTAGGTACACTGAATTTTTAGGGGTGAATATAAGGCACAAAGATGTCCCTTTAAGTGACAAGCTGTTGTACCCCTAGGTACATTTATTTATTTATTTTAAATCAATAAAATTTGCACAATTTGAAATGTTTTGTTTTTAACTAGTATGCTATCTTTTCTAGGGGGGTTACAGCTCTTAATATCCACATTACGTTTGATGAATGGGTATTGATTGTTAAACAGTTGACTTTATCAAGACCCAATGAGCCAATTTCATTGTTTTCCTTTATCCTAGAATTTTAAGCCTGAATCCAGATATAACTGTTTTGCTTCTTGTAAAAATCTGTAGACAATTGCCATTTACGAAACATGTGTTTTTTTTTTTTTGACGGATTGCCATGAGGAACTTTACGTTTCTGTTAGTATATGATATGATGATAGTTTTTCTCAGAAGAAACTGTAAAATTCTCATGAAGTGACTCTTGCGGCTTAATATTCACAGAAACTAGTCCATATCGCGTTTTAATTTAAGTGTACTGACTTTTGATTTATTCATTCAAAATTTGGTAGATTATGCCTTATACAGTAAATTCTAATTTTATGACAGGATTCCATGATTCAGTCCGCGTTTTCCTAGTTTTCATAGGGCCCTACAAATGTATGCATGGACAGGTTAATGGATAGGTGGTTAGACAAGATTGTATGGCAGATGGGCTAATGGATAGAGGATGAATGGATGGGAATTGATATATAGATTGATGAACAGGTGTTAAATCATATATTAAGATGTATTTGTTTATCTCTAATAGGTGCCGACTGTCTCATGGGTGTGTATCTGCTTTTCATCGGTGCCTTTGACATCAAGTATTGCGGCGAGTACAACCGTCATGCTCAGATATGGATGGAGAGTCTGTCTTGCCAGTTGATCGGCTCTCTGGCCATGTTGTCCACAGAGGTATCCGTCATGATGTTGACCTACATGACACTAGAGAAGTACCTGTGCATCGTCTTCCCATTCCAGCATTACCGTGCTGGACGAAAACAGACCCTGTGCTCACTGACCTTCATCTGGTTGCTAGGATTTATCATTGCCGTTATTCCCTTCTGGGATAAACAGACATTTGGGAATTTTTATGGGCGGAACGGAGTATGCTTCCCTCTTCACTCAGACCAGACAGAGAAACCTGGTGCCAGATGCTATTCTACAGCTATTTTTCTCGGTGAGGGCAGATGGCATCGAATTGTGTACATTTTGTACGGTGTATGTTTGAGACCTGGATAAGCCAGTGTGTGTATTTCTGTCATTCTCTGGAGGTGACTCAGCTTTGAATTGGGCTTTTCCAGTTATCTAATAATTTTACTGCATTTCCCCAGAGATTCAACCATGCTCTTTTTTCAACCATGCTCTTTTTTAATAAAGTAAACTCAGAAAAAGATCCTCCCTGGTAGCAACTTCACTAAAAAACGGAACTAAAAAAAAGGTCTACAATCACTATTTTTCTAGTTTTCCAACAATATCTAAACATCCTTAAGACATGATAAATCTCTTTGGAAAAACTGTATAAAATATTAGGATTTGTCTTTAGAGAATACATAAATTAAGTTGAATTAGCCTAAGTATTTTTAATTTCCCCATCGTCGTTTATTTATTTTTAAATGGAGTAAGAAAACTTAATTCAAAATGTGTCTAAACACCTAATAAAACACAAGTCTATCTTCTTTTTTTAAACTGGAAATCAAGACAAAAAGACTGTCATGAACTAGCCCAAAGACAAAAGAAAAAAAAATATGTGGCTAATGTAAAAAATACTAAATTGGTGATAGCTTATTTGGTTCAACACTTAACTTGATGTTACTAAAGATTTATGTGTGTGTTTCTCTGTCAGGTCTGAATCTGCTGGCTTTCGTGGTGATTGTATTCTCCTACTCCAGTATGTTTTACTCTGTCCAGAAGACAGCGAAGACAGCGCGTCAAACAGTATTTGATCGAGAAGTCACTATCGCAAAGCGGTTTTTCTTCATTGTGTTCACTGATGCCATGTGCTGGATCCCCATCTTCCTCTTGAAGATACTATCACTACTAAGAGTACATATCGCTGGTAAGCAAACACGTGTGATCACATATTACAAGCAGAAGCTAATATGTGTGAAAGAACACGGCGACAGGATATTATTTATCAGTGTGTCACTTAACTCATAATTGCCGTGACCGCAGTTTGGCTGCTCATTAGCTAATGATATGAATGAGGCAGCTCATTAATATTATACCATGGTGAAATGAGACCTGTGTACTGCAAAGCCTAGCCTGCTTTCCAGTTAATAAAACTGCAATTCCCCTGGTTTTCTCTTGTGGATGTTTGATGGATAAAGAAGGATTTTTTTTATAGAGCTTTACATTCTCTGATCTGGCCTCTCCACTAAATATTGATTTTATTTTTTTGCTTTGTGAACCTCAACACATTGCACAAGCACATTTACCCAATTACTATAAATAAAAATCAATTGCATCACATGGACTGACATCTAAACACATATACATCCACAAAAATTAAATATGAAACATTAATATGGAATATTAGAGTAGGTACACTGAATTTTTAGGGGTGAATATAAGGCACAAAGATGTCCCTTTAAGTGACAAGCTGTTGTACCCCTAGGTACATTTATTTATTTATTTTAAATCAATAAAATTTGCACAATTTGAAATGTTTTGTTTTTAACTAGTATGCTATCTTTTCTAGGGGGGTTACAGCTCTTAATATCCACATTACGTTTGATTAATGGGTATTGATTGTTAAACAGTTGACTTTATCAAGACCCAATGAGCCAATTTCATTGTTTTCCTTTATCCTAGAATTTTAAGCCTGAATCCAGATATAACTGTTTTGCTTCTTGTAAAAATCTGTAGACAATTGCCATTTACGAAACATGTGAGTTATGCAAGTAGTTGGTCTGAGCCGAGAGGCGCATTTTGATTAGTAGATGGCTGAGGAGCCAAAGCCCTGGGTGACAATTAGACATTCAACCGCCATGAGCACCCATGAACACTTATCAGCTAGAATGGCTTTGCAGTTCTTCCCTTGGACAATACGGTTTAATCTGCACTTTCTTTTCTCTCTCTCTCTCTCTGTCTCCTCCAGGTACCCTCATTCTGTGGGTGGTGATTTTTATCCTTCCCATAAACAGCGCCCTGAACCCCATCCTGTACACTATCACAACCAGCGCCTTTCAGCAGAGACTCAAACAGTGTTTGAAATATCGCTGCCAGCAGACTAACTGACACACACACACGCACACGCACACGTGCTCTGAGATTAATATTCCATGTGGAATAAAAGGTTAATAGATGACAGGATAATGACCACACATACAAGTTGTTCTCATCCTCAGCACAAGCTAATAAGGCTTATTAGAGCCTGTAGGGTTGAAGTAAGGAGAGCACACACGGCAACATTAACCAGCAGATCATCACAAACAATATACGCTTATGCAAGTAAAACCAAGCCTTATATGAAAAACAAAGAAATGACATACATGCAAATCCAAGAGACTTCAACTGCCATATAGACCTAGAGTAGTGCGTGTATATGCAGGGTAAGCCAAACTCTGTGGCTGTCAGAGAATGCAGAGAGGAACAGTTCGGACGGACCCCGGCGGGCTGAGGATTGGAACCCTTCCGACTGATTTAATTGCGTTTTTGTGTGCTTGTGCGGCTGTGTTTGGGAAACAAAGAGGCAGTTGCATACAGTCAGGATAGACAGGAACTATAATGGTGGAGGGGAAGAAATGGATATAAAAAGATTTCACAAAGATCACACTAAAACCAATCCTAGCACTTCATCTGTGAAAAAAAATACAAAGAAATACAGATCATCATGGTGTTCATGTTGGCATCAAATGACAAATTTATTCCAGATTGCTGTTATTAAGATTACATTAAGTTATTGTATGAGTCTATTATTTATGGAACTCACGGCTTTCATTTGTCTGCTGTAATTTGTCAGTTGTCTACAATATGTAAAATTAATGTAACATCCAAATAATTGCAATGAATAAATTATAATTATTTCATTACATTTCATTGCACCAGTTTGGCAGCACTATCTTCTGTTCCTTTGCTCTGACGTATACTGTATATCTTACCACTAAATCAGCTTTTAAGAAAGATTTAGGATAGACTTCATTACCAGAGAGCAGCTTTACTGAATAAAGACGTTCATTGAGCTCCCTGGACTGCACAGTCCTAAACAGCATCCCAGGACCATCATCTGTCTATTGAGCTGGATGAAGGTTTGGGGTTAGACTTCATAAAGCCTGATCCAGATTTCAATGTATTCTGTTTAAAAGCTATTTACAGGACACAAGTCTTAATTTGAAGAACTGATTGTTAGTTTGCATGCATTAGGCAAGGGTTCTTCTTCTGATTCTTCAACACTGTCTTGCAAAGTTTAGCTCCAATTCTTCAGTATTCTTCAGTATTATCTGAAAATTATAAGCAGGTGTGTTTGATCAGGGTTGGATTATTTCACGGACATCATGACTCAAAAACAAACTAGAATATACAGCTCCATCCATCCATTTAATCAAACCACGGGGATGCTGAAGCCCATTCCAGAGTCACGCTGGATGAATGGCCAGTCTATCGCAGGTTACATTCACATTCACATCTGAGTATTTCCAGTATACTTGATATGCATGTCTTTAGATTGTGGGGAAATCTCTTATCTTACCTGATACAAAACGCCTTTAAACAAGAATTTGACTGCGGAAATATGGAAAATCCAGTGACTATTTCATGCTCTTTGCTTCAACCCAGTACTTTATAAGCACATTTTTGTTTCCATGCACTGAAATTACCTAAATGCCAACCTATCATATTTGTCTGCTATATGGATCAGACTATGGGCATGCCATGTGAGGCTGAGACTAGGCTTTGTTTTGATCTCCCAGCTATTATTTTCAATGGGTCCTCAATCAGCAGTGGAGGCTAATTTTAATAATGCATCTGTATAATGACCTTAGACTGATTTTAATGCTTATAATGCTGCATCAGTAACAGCTAATGCTACATTTGATCCAGTTACAAAAAATGTATTCAAGTATATTCTGACATAACAAACAGAATGTTACATGAAATCCTTCCTAACAGGCCTGAAATGTGGCCTCAATGGTTTTTTTCTATCACCTGAGCCAGCCAAGCTATCAGACAATATATTTATCTAATCGATACAACAGATGAGACACAATCAAGACAGAAGAGAGAAAAGGAGAGGGTGCAAGAGAGAGAGAGAGAGAGAGAGAGAGTGAAAACATCGCAGTAAATCAAAAACCAACCTCATCTGTGACCCTATGAATAAAACTTGCAGAATGCATTTATGTGACCTGCCACATCAAGTGCTACAGGGAACTTTTTAAAGGGAGTCAAATCAATCTATATTCTTTCTATGCGTTATGCTGTAATCTGTAGCAGGAGATAACACAGAGGAGGAAGCACAAAAGAACAAGGAAATTAATTACTCTTTAAAAGACCACTGGCCTGTGAATAGCTTTGAGCCAAGCTGCTTGAAAGAACAGGAAACCACGTTGGTTTCTAGGCAGGTGATCAACAGGATGTTACATTACATTATTCCTAATTTAGGACATGCTACATTATCCAAAGCCACTTTGAATTGGGAAACCCTCATTTGGGGTATCCTGGGTTTAGTGGGTAAGTGCCTTGCTTAAACAGACATTGGTCCTCATGAATTTATCTTCTCAAGTATATACCTTGTTTAACAGATTTTTTTTTTTTAGATATTTTTACTGGAAAACAAAATAAAAAACAAAACATTTAGGTTATTTATAAAATTATCCTGGTTAAAGCAGAGCTGCTGGAAAAATGAGTTGGGGGGGGGGACATTTATCGCATTAGATGATCTCTCATGAATAGTCATTAGTGGTACTTTATGTAGGAATGGTTATTTTATCGCTAAAAGCTAGGTAAATTCCAGTAGCACACAATTTTTGGTTATTTTAGCATTGTCCTTCAACACATTGGATTTGAAACAATATTAGGAGTTTAAAATGCAGACTTTCAGCTTTAGTACGAGGGCATTATTTGTTCATCAAACTCAAAACAATCTGCAACCAAACCTAAATATGATTATTTTATTTAGATGAACAAGAACTTGTGCAATGAATGTTGGGTCTCTAAAAAATGACAGTCTGTCAAATGGCTATAATTACTACATGGTGCACTTGATACATCTGGAAATACTCAGAAACTTAAGAAAAATTAAGCTCTTACTTTTCTAATCTTTACCTCAACAGGCTCGACTAAACTCAAAACCCGTTTCTCTGGGGCCCGTGACATGGCCGGGTTTCAGTGGTGGAATGTAAATTACATTCACTCATACTGTACTCATTTGAGGTACTTGTAATTGAGTATTTTGAAGTTTGAATGTTTTTGATACCATTGTATGGTTCAGATTTTCATTCTGTGCTTCTTGTATGAGCGTCTGGGGATGTTTTGAGCATCCAGTGGTCATCCAGTAAAGTTTATCAAGCACTCATGGCCAGGTGTCCTTTTCTGGCTACTGTTGTGTTGAAATAATTCAATGACTATTTTTGAACACATTTATGCCTTTCTTGGCCTGCTTACTTCTTTCTTTCTCTACTGGAGGTCAAATGTGTTTCTCTGAAGACTGCCCATTCAAGGACTAACTCGTCTACCCTTTCCCTGAACTATTGACCAAACTTTATTTCTCGGGTTAAACTGAGCAGTTGTTTGCACTCATTGATATTCACTTGTGCATGCTTATGTAAATGTTTTAACACAAGATAACATTAGAATGTGAACAGTTATGACCACAGAAGCAAGAGAAATCTATTAATACATAGCCTACATAGTGTAAGTGCATTCTACATCATTACCTCCAAAACCAACACAGAAAAACTGATTAGCTAAAGCCGTCTCTCATAATTCCCCAAAACGCTACTATAAATGTAGTCAACATAATCAATGCACGTTGTACATTCACATTAACAGAAAATTGTTGCAAATATGTAGCTGCTGCTGTTATGCCGCGTTCCAGGCAACCCGTAACCCGTGTTTTTCCAACCTTCTACCCGTGAAAGTGCACTGGAACGGCAGTCAAACCCGTGACTTCCCACCCGTGAACTCGTACTAGATCGATGTACTCCCAGTTCCACACTCTGACGTCACATAGCCCGCGAAACAACAATGGCAGCCCCTTTCTGTCAAGACTGCAGCTGTGCACAGAGCCTATACAGGGGGTAGTGCAAATGACATACTTGTATAACAAAATAATCTGTTTATTCTAGAAGATGCCCCTCCCACGATAGTTTGATTGACAGTAGCGTTTCAACACAGACTGGACTGGCGTCTTACCTTATGCCGCGTTCCAGGCAACCCGTAACCCGTGTTTTTCCAACCTTCTACCCGTGAAAGTGCACTGGAACGGCAGTCAAACCCGTGACTTCCCACCCGTGAACTCGTACTAGATCGATGTACTCCCAGTTCCGCGCTCTGACGTCACATAGCCCGCGAAACAACAATGGCAGCCCCTTTCTGTCAAGACTGCAGCTGTGCACAGAGCCTATATAGGGGGTAGTGCAAATGACATACTTGTATAACAAAATAATGTTTATTCTAGAAGTTTGTTTACATCTAGCTACCACAATTCCTTGCGCTCAGGCAGTTTGGCATGACTTGCCTGGAACGCTACAAAGTCGTGAGTCGTGGTTTGAAGTCATGACTTACGGGCTCAAAAACCTGCCTGGAACGCAGCATTAGTCCCACTTAAACCCATTCAAGGAGGCTGAAATCGCAGATTTGTTGAACAAATTCTAAGTGCATTCTACACGTGAATGCCTGTACTACCTGTGTTGGTTTTGGAGGTAATGACGTATAATGCGCTTACAGTATGTATGTATATATTAATTCAACATTTACATAAGCACGTGCAAGTGAATATCAATGAGCACAAACAACGTTTGTTTAGTTTGGTTAGTCTGGTTAGAGGTGGTAGTTATAAGTGATGTCAGCCTTTTTACAACTTCCAATGAGTGTAGACACGCTCTACTCTTTCTAAAACCTTGCCGCTTTGGCGTAACTTGCTATCATTTATCAAGCGGGTTGAAACTCCTAACTCCATCTAGCAATGAAACATTCTTCTTTTTGTTGGAACTGTCGCTTTTCATCTCTTTATTTGTCATCCTATTATTTTAGGACTTTTAACTGTGCATGGCGTTCTTGACAGTTCAAATCGCGAATCATAGAAAAATGCTCTAAGTTCACCAAGCTTCCGATGGCCCACATGGGCTACATGCTGCAAATGTGCCAAGAGTTAACAGGCAGAGAACGAAACAAAACATTCTGATTGGCTAAACAAAGAATCCAAAAGCAACAGACGGGCGTTTTAATTTTCTATATTTACAGAAACGAGAGGTGTCACAGTTATTTCAGTGCTAACTTTCAGGAAATATAGTTTTAAAATGTAAAAAAAAAATCACTAACAGCACCTGTAATGATAAAATGGTCTGCTAATGACATACAAAAAAAACAAAACAAAAAAAACACCTTTTTGCAGTTGAAAAAACTTAAAATGTCTCTGTAAAAAAACTAATTTTCCTTTAAAAACTCAACCA
>NW_015635045.1:134858-143111 GCF_001515625.1 Sinocyclocheilus rhinocerous | reverse complement strand
AAAATGATAAAAATCCACCCAGTGGTTTTTTGTTAATCTACTAAAATCTTTATCCCTTTCTCAAATCGAGCCGATCTTAGATGCCCCTCCCACGATAGTTTGATTGACAGTAGCGTTTCAACACAGACTGGACTGGCGTCTTACCTTATGCCGCGTTCCAGGCAACCCGTAACCCGTGTTTTTCCAACCTTCTACCCGTGAAAGTGCACTGGAACGGCAGTCAAACCCGTGACTTCCCACCCGTGAACTCGTACTAGATCGATGTACTCCCAGTTCCGCGCTCTGACGTCACATAGCCCGCGAAACAACAATGGCAGCCCCTTTCTGTCAAGACTGCAGCTGTGCACAGAGCCTATATAGGGGGTAGTGCAAATGACATACTTGTATAACAAAATAATGTTTATTCTAGAAGTTTGTTTACATCTAGCTACCACAATTCCTTGCGCTCAGGCAGTTTGGCATGACTTGCCTGGAACGCTACAAAGTCGTGAGTCGTGGTTTGAAGTCATGACTTACGGGCTCAAAAACCTGCCTGGAACGCAGCATTAGTCCCACTTAAACCCATTCAAGGAGGCTGAAATCGCAGATTTGTTGAACAAATTCTAAGTGCATTCTACACGTGAATGCCTGTACTACCTGTGTTGGTTTTGGAGGTAATGACGTATAATGCGCTTACAGTATGTATGTATATATTAATTCAACATTTACATAAGCACGTGCAAGTGAATATCAATGAGCACAAACAACGTTTGTTTAGTTTGGTTAGTCTGGTTAGAGGTGGTAGTTATAAGTGATGTCAGCCTTTTTACAACTTCCAATGAGTGTAGACACGCTCTACTCTTTCTAAAACCTTGCCGCTTTGGCGTAACTTGCTATCATTTATCAAGCGGGTTGAAACTCCTAACTCCATCTAGCAATGAAACATTCTTCTTTTTGTTGGAACTGTCGCTTTTCATCTCTTTATTTGTCATCCTATTATTTTAGGACTTTTAACTGTGCATGGCGTTCTTGACAGTTCAAATCGCGAATCATAGAAAAATGCTCTAAGTTCACCAAGCTTCCGATGGCCCACATGGGCTACATGCTGCAAATGTGCCAAGAGTTAACAGGCAGAGAACGAAACAAAACATTCTGATTGGCTAAACAAAGAATCCAAAAGCAACAGACGGGCGTTTTAATTTTCTATATTTACAGAAACGAGAGGTGTCACAGTTATTTCAGTGCTAACTTTCAGGAAATATAGTTTTAAAATGTAAAAAAAAAATCACTAACAGCACCTGTAATGATAAAATGGTCTGCTAATGACATACAAAAAAACAAAACAAAAAAAACACCTTTCTGCAGTTGACAGAACTTGAAATGTCTCTGTGAACAAACTAAATTTCCTTTAAAAACTCAACCCACTGTGTATTGTATTTCTGGCCATTCCAAAAACATTTCACTCTCATGTAACATTAAAAGGTGCTTGGGAACCGTCGCCTGTTGGGCCGTCTTCACAGCATAATTGGCCAATTTTAGACACTTTAATAATTAATGAGGCAAAAAATAAGGAGCACTTTATCTCCCCAGAGAAATTACAGCTCACAAGGAGTTTTCACTGCGACAGGGCAGACTGTCAGCCCAGACTGTGACTCAGATGCAGTAATTACTCTGTATCAATCAAACACATTTGGAATGAATACTGTAGAAAAGCAGCTTGTATAAATGGGAGTTCTCCATCACTTTCCCTAAAATACATTTACCGACATGTTTGCCAACTAAACCTGTGTCCTTAGGTGTCCTACAACACCTTGTGCCAGCAGGACACCATTGTGGTCTAAATGGATTGCTGTACACTGTAAGACACCTGTTAGCGGAATTAAATTCTGTTTTCAGGCTTAACACCTTGGATTGTATAAAAGGCAAACAGAAACACCAAAACTTTTTTGGAAAAGCTCCTTTATTCTAATTGCACCGGAGGCTAAATTGGCACGATACACAAAAGAGTATGACTGAAAATGAATCAAATCAACATTATTAGAAAATGACACCTGTGTTTAACACTGAATTATCTTTTTTTTTTTTAAAGACTTGAAACAATAAAATAAACAATATATGTAAATGGATTTCTGTACATCACAAAAAGCACACATAACCACATTGTGGCACTTGAACCATTTCACTTTGAGGCAGAATGCTTAAAACAACATACATGCAGTTATACTTTTAAATAAATAAAATACTAATATTACATAATGCCCTGGTGAAACAGCACAGATTTAAAGACAAATATAAGATGAAAGACAAACACAATTTTCTCTTTAGTTGCTCAAAGGCACAATTAAGAACAGTAATAAAACGAATTATCTAATTATATCACAAAAAATATCTTTAGCTCTAGAGAAGTTAGAAATGTAAAAGTAAAAAATTAAAGCTGCATTAAAGTCTTTTGAATATTATTCCCATGGATTCCATGCCGACTAAGTTATTAAAACTTCACAATTGAAATTTGCAACATGCAAATGGCTGATGCAAATAAATAAAAAGGGGGTAGGAGAAAAGGAAGAAAGGGATTGAGGTCACAAATATAACTACACTGTATCAGTGGAGAGGGTGCCATATTTGCTCAACAGCACAACAGTTTCTATGAGTCTGTTGGACTGATGATGTACAGAATGCAAAGTACACAGGGAGCTTATAACAACAGACCCCGTGTCTTATAATGTTATACATGTTTGGTGATTGGCTGTTTTTTCTTTGACAGCTGGTCATTATCAGTGCCACATGGCAAAATTCCTGTGCAATTAAAAAAGCAAAACTTGTTTACATTTACCCTGAGAATGAATGAGCTGTCTGACAGACCACACCGGATTATTAGACAAAGAATTTAAAGCACATTGCTTAACACAAACAGATATAAACACTCACACAAACGAAACACACATACAAGATTAGACGCAATTTCAACAGTATGATTGTGAGCTTGAGCTTTTTCACATTAATCGCCCACGGCTTTTAAAACCACAACGGGTTTGTTTTTTGCATAGTCCAACTACTATTCTACACAGTACTGTCTTCTTTTTCATTCATTCCCGAACTGATTAATAAACTAGTTAAAAAAAAAACATTCTCTACTATTCTTACTCTTCCACCTTCTGACTTGCGAGGCCATCTTGGTTTTGCACATGTGCTCTCATAATTTTCATTCTTAAATCATACAAAATAGTCCAAAGTGGGTTCAGAGTTTGGTCTCAGGTCCTCGTGCCGACAGAACAGGGAAAGAACTGCGTATTCTTGCCACTTCCATTGCACACAGATGACCGAACACTTTGTTATACCAATCAGGAGAGCGCCCCCTGTGGGAGAGAAATACATAAGGTTCAAATTAATGACATTATTGTAAACAAGCCTGCTATTTTTGTTCAGTATATTGTAGAGACTCAAAAAAAGCATGCCGTACTGTGCCTGAGTGATGTAGCAAACCATCGTGTCTTACCGTAGATCAGCTCTGCAGTAATGTGTGAGCCGGGACCGCCCCATTCCACATGGCTCAATAAAGATGCGTGATGTCAAAAGCACGGCCCGTAATCCTGCCTCCAGCTGGACATTATCATGGTCCACAGAGGACGACACTAGAACACACACCCCTTTTGGTAGATCACACCAGTGTCTGCAACACAAAATGCTACATTTAGGGTGCTTTCACACCTGTAGATCGATTGCTTTGTTCCGAAACAGGGATTAAAATGATTACAATGTTGCTTTTTATTCTTGGTGCGGTTCGCTTTCACACGGCAAAGTAACTAAACGGACCAAAATCGTTAATACAAGTCACGTGCGAGTAAACTGTCCTCTCATTGGTCAAAGTTCCACGATTTATTTTCAGGAATTCCGCTCATAGCCGTCATCCGTCAGGATGGAACGACAACAGTTTCGAGGGCTTATTGTTGGGTTTTTGTAGACGTCGTTATATTAATTTATTAATTTATCATTTTGAGCAGGAGTCCAGGGTTCGTCGGGAAAACATTGTTAAAATGCACCTATTATGAAGAGCAATAAGACGGCATTATAAAATGAAAAGGCGCGCTTTGATTTTGAATGGCGAAGACGTGCTCACCCACAGACATCGTCTACTGCTTTAACTTACGCAATTAATTACCCATTATACATTGTGATATAACCTGGTTCGTTGGTCCGTTGGATCAGATTGCTTTCTCACCACAACCAAACAGCTCCAGAGTTCTGCTCCACATAGACCCAAACGAACCGAGCTAAGGGGGGAAACGCGCCAGGTTCCGAAACAATGGGCCAGGTGTGAAAGCACCCTTAGATTCACAACCAGGAGGCCAGGGCCCACTAGTACCTTTTCCACCAGAATAATTCACATTCTGGAGCCAGACCCAATTCTTGGGCTGATGAACCGAAGCCTATTGCAAACTGGCCATGTGTTTCCACAAACAAATGGTGTATCCGACAACAACCAGTCAACAAAACAAACACTGCATGTCCTGGTGTTTTTTCAGGCAGTTTGAGATGGTCATCACTGCCGAACACAAGATCCAGGGGGCGTGGTTGGATCCAGATTCAACTCCTCCCATCTTAAATATACCTAAACCTACCCTTCTCCACCCCCTGATCCCTAAACCCACCCATCTCCACCCCCTAGATGTGGATCCAACCACGCCCCCTGGATCTTGTGTTCTGCAGTGAGGGGCTACTGGGCAGTTTGGCACTTATGTACTGCTTTTCACAGTACTGGGATTCTAGATACCAACAGCTCTCATAACTGCCGGTGCTCTCTTCTTTCCTTGCTGGAGAGATATTGAAACTGAAACTGCTGATTCAACTGCTCTCTTGCATGCCAGGTGTCGCTCTCAAACAGTGGCACAGCACAAATCTGTGCCCCCCTGAGATACAGCCCAGAACTCCCTTTCCATGTCAGTCTTCAACGTGCGTTCACGACAGTACCTTGACGCATGCGTCAGAACACAGACTCCTGCGTCAGCAACACCACACGAATGCGTTGAGGTTGAGAGACTGACACGGATGAGAACAATTGTTGAATAAAGTCATTATTTTTGTTTTCTATGCGCACAAAAAGCATTCTCGTAGATTCATAAAATTACGGTTGAACCACTGTACCACATGGACTATTTTCATGATGTCCTTACTACTTTTCTGGGCCTTGAACATGGTAGTTCCATTGCTGTCTATGCAGGGTCAGAAAGCTCTTGGAATTCATCAAAAATAGCTTAATTTGTGTTCCGAAGATGAACGAAGGTCTTATGTGTTTGGAACAACATAAGGATGAGTAATTAATGACATAATTTTTATTTTGGGGTGAACTATCCCTAACATATAGTTCTGAAATCACTAAATGAACTGTGGTTTCTTTATAACAAGTACTCAGGAATATATCCTTTCTAATGGATTTTCTATCATAATTTGGAACCGACAATCCTAATGAGATCCCAAAACAACCTGCATAGAAATCGTGATCTTAATCTTATTCAAGAAGATTCTTATGTGATCCTATTAGGGGTCGTATAAGCAAACATGTACATCCAAGATTTCTGTTAGAAGTTTGTTAGTTATTGATGTAACACAATAAAGAACTAAACAGATTACACAAAAAAAAGTTTCCTGCAGCTGTGTACCTGAGCACTATGAAGTTTCTACGAGGATGTGGAGCCATGCTGTCTGTGATGTAATGGAAAACCTCTGTGTTGTTTTCCAAAGTCTCAATGACTCGACTGTGCAGAAGGTCTTCATCCCACAGGTGGCGCTCTCGCAGAACACGCTGCAGCACCACAGCCGGCGGGGCCTCTATCTCCACCGAAACTCGCCAAAGACGCATCGGGTGCCCGTCTCCTACCTGCAAACAACCAATCATTAAAATGATGAGGGTCATGCCAAAACTAAAATGATGGACGTATAACACATAATAATACAGATGGCTTTGAAAGTTCTGGAGGTGGTTCTTTAGCAACTGGAAAATTAGTTGATCAGAAGAGCATATCTGTGCATGTCTCACAGCGGGCCACCACAATGAGCTCCATTAAAATGATCCTCAGGTTGACCATTTCAGCAGGTGTGCTGATGGCAGATGGCCTAAGCCCTGGTTTGTGCCAACAGTTCTCATGGTGCTTGGGCATCTGATATTTTCAGGTTAAATCTAAGGGGCGGACTGCCACATGCATTAAAATCTCAATCCCCTGAGTGTAAGCGACAAGAGACAAGAAGGGAACATCTGTCTACTGTGAGCAAGTACAATTCAGCCTTCTTGACTGATAGTAACTGCCCAACTCCCTGACACACAGGGACAAAAAAACAAATGCACTCTGCAATCGGACTCAAATCAATCCATTTTGAGTAGAATGCCTTGCAAAAGCCATATATTTTTCACAATAAATAGGTGAAATCAAAACAGGTATTTTTTTGTTAAGCACAAGTCAGTACATGTTTCTAAAAACAGTAAGCTATCCTCAGTGACCTTATTTGTATCTCTACTGAAAGTGCCGAATATGACTGAAATTTGATGAGTTAATTACACAAACAAATTAACACATTTTCTTGTTATTCTGACACATTTTGTCTTGAATCAGAAGGCAGGACTGGGAATCTTTCCCGAGAGCTCATAAAAACTGGAATTATCAGGAAGAAGATGAAAACAGCAGGGTTTCTAAGAGTTTTCAAAACTCTTATGTAACATAATAATACTAACATTTTATTTGCTTTTGTTGTTCTGCAAAGTCTCCTTGCTGCTATAATCTGCTCTAAAACTATATAACTGAACTGTAAATAACATTCAGAGTGAACACTTATTAAGAAACTTATTAAAAACACAGACCATACAGATGTGTAATGGATGTGTTTTTTTAATGATTCAGACATCTGAGGTAATTTCTGACTGTTCATTAGAACAGCCAAAATCCATTAAGTGATTTCTGAACCATTACTGTCTTGTAGTTTATAGTTTTGCATGCCTGTCAAAATAAAAATATGTGAACCTCACAAACAACATTCACATCAAAACCAATTAAGATCTTTTTAGAATTATGTTGTTTGTGAGAAAAAGAGAAGCTGTCATGCATGGTGGTTGAGGGAATTAAACCAAACACCTTCCAAGTCTTTTTAATGGAAATTTAAGAATTCAAGACACACTGTGCTAAAGAAAAGGAAAAAATAAATAAAATGGAACATTCTTCATGCTTGTTTTTCAGATTCCTTCTGGCAAACTGTAGATGTCATGTGACATTTTAACAGTGACTTTCTCCTCCTCCAGTGCCACTCTAAAGCTGTGACTGATGAAGTACTGTGGAAGCAGTTGCATGCACTGTCTCTCCAGTCCCAGCCACTGAAACCTGTAACCTTCATGCAAGTCACCGTGTTGAGGACAGCCTGCCGTAGGTAGATTTACAGCTGTGCCACGCTCCTTTCCATTTCTTAATAATTTCTAAATTGATTTAACCACACTTCGATAGATATTCACTGACTTGGAAATGTGCTTGAAACCATCCTAGCCTCATGTTTTTCCATTCCTCTTTCACAGAGTTGCTGAGAGTGCTCCTTTTTCTTCACGGTCCAAGTGCTGGCACAATATTGACTCACCAAACAGTTGCAGAGGTGCATTTATACTACAAACAACTGAAATCACTTGACAATTTTTTAATATAGATAATTATTTTTATAGAGGTCTAATTAAGGAGTATTCCTCTACAGCAAAATTTTTTTTTTAATCCACTGTGAATCAATGCTGTAACAGCATACCACGCAAGAGTCCAAGGGGGATGAAAACTGTTTATAAGCACCGTTTCCCTCTAAAGGATCTCAATGTAAGAAATGCGAACTAAAGTCCAGGCTGATCTTAAAGGGTTAGTTCACCCAAAAATGAAAATTCTGTCATTAATTCCTCACCGCAAGACCTTCGTTCATCTTCGGAAGACAAATTAAGATATTTTTGATGAAATCCAAGAGCTTTCTGGCCCTACATAGACAACAATGGAATTTCCACATTCAAGGCCAAGAAAGGTAGAAAGGACATCTTTAAAATAGTCCATGTGACATCAGCGTAGGGCTGGACGATATGGCCAAAATTGATATCACGATATATTTCTTAATTTCGGTCGATACGATATAATTCCGATATCGATATGAACACTATTTATCTGAAATAGAAATCTTTTGTAACATTATAAATGCCTTTATCATCACTTTTGATAAATTTTAAGCATCCTTGCTAAATAAAAGTATAATTTCTATAATTTCTTTCCC
>NW_015635045.1:117992-134112 GCF_001515625.1 Sinocyclocheilus rhinocerous | reverse complement strand
GTGACGTAGACATGTGGGGGCGTGTTAGAACGAGCCATTTTAGGTAGGTGTGGCTGACTCTTAACTTTTATAAAGAATATCTCTTTGGATTTGAGACTTTAGTCTTTGCAACTTTACAGATCTTTTTTATGCACCAAGAGCTTGTAACACTCCAAAGAGAAAGGAAAAGAAATCACATCATATGACCCCTTTAAAGTTGACATGAAATTAAAATTCACCCTATTTCCTAAACACCATGTTATTGACTTTATCGTGAATGATTAATCTATGCATGTTTCATTTTTTTATTATTTGTTTTGACATCTTAATTATTCATCTTTAATAACTCCATCTTCCTAACAACAGTCTTCTCTCTGGTGACAAATGCCAGACTTCTCTAATCATTTAGTCCGGTTAAGTTCCACCTGTCTTGCATTCGACCTTGTAGTCAAACTTGCTTCTGAGAGTATGTGTATATCTCTACCTTTTTATAAGCCAGCTCAGTGTTGTCAGGTCCGGGGGCATGGTGCCAGCCTTTACTCCGCTCAGATGCCTCTCTGAGAAGACACTGAATGTTGTCTTCTAGGTACGCCCGATAATCCACAGGCTCGCCCAGGGCATTCACCCCGAGCCCATGGAGAGGCAGCGGCTGAGCGTCAGCAGCCACATAAGAATTCCTAGACTGAAGCATCATTTCATGCGGGATCTGCAGAAAGAAACAGTGACAGAAAGCTGATCAGTGCAAAAATGAGCTGCTCCCTGTTCCCACAAATGAATGGTTTGCCTGCAATGCGTGACATCAGAAATGTAAAAAGTGGTTACCTGGAATAGCTTCTTGCATTCTGTGATCATGTGACTAAGGCAGTGTGTGGCAGCCATGTTCTCACTCAGGTCCTTGTGGTCTGGTTTGGCTCCACCCTTCCTGCTCATGAGCCTGTAACAAAACCAAACATAAGTAACAATGACCAAAGAAAAAAAGAGAGAAAAATTAAGAGAAGCTGACAAGAATACAGGCAATGAGAGATGGGTAAGCATTTTGGACTACGAGTTGTTCTGGAAGATTAAGCATTAATTTCTGATTTAATTGTATTTCCTTTGACTTATTATGCGAAGTCACTTTTCTTGTAAGGGACTTTGGCTGGTCCCCTAATAAAGGCAAAACTTGACCCACACACACCTTGGTGAAGCTCCATCTTTCTTGGAGGCATTCAGGTGAAGTATGGAGGGTGCGAGACAGACAGCCAGATTCTCCGCAGTCATCTGGTTTTCCTGTGCAGATGCAATGTCACTGAGGAAATAGAGCAACGTCTGTAGAACCTCTCTGTTCTCATCTGGCAGCAGGATCACGGCTGCCTGCACGGCCTGTAAACGCTGCTCTGCTGGAACGACTACACACACATACACACCGGGGAGAGAGCTGTAGAGCTGATTGAAACAATGATGCATTTGGCACATAAAAAAATGTGAATTTGCAAACATTAAAAATATGTGTCACTTACACTGGTACACATGTAAAAAAGTGTCTGTAAGTTTGGAGGTGAGCACGGGTTCAGGCAGATCCCTAAAGTACTGTTTAATCAGGTCAGCCACATCATAAGCTGATTGGCCCTGGTAGGTCACATGATCGGGGGAATTCTCATTGAGCTGCCTGAGGGCCTGGATTCGGGATTTAACCCCCGATTTCCGGAATATTCCCACCTGTAGAGAAGAATTAAGAGATAAGAAGCGGAAGGGGAAAAAACTGTGTGGATTTGTGCTTTTGTTTACAGACCTTCTCTAGACACTGGCTGCGCAGGTATCTCATTGCCTGCTGGATGCTCTGAGGCAGAGGCTGACCAGTTCGCTGGACGTTTACGATCAGCGGAACTCCAAACACATGTTTATCTTTGTAATCTGGAACTTTGGAACGCTTCATAAACTTCGGAACCACCCTGACCAATGGCAGAAAAAAAATTTGCATTTTTAATTATTCAAGTATATACTGATATTATTATGTACCATATTCATGCATAGATGAGAAAAGGAGGTTTAAGAAGCACAATAGCACAATAATCCAATATATGGATGTCCAGAAGGTCATATCATTCAAAATCACAGTGGCGGCTGTAGTGAGTGAGCAAGACCGAATGGAATTGCAGTAAGTATGTATAAACCCTGTGAAAATTGAATCTGTTTGCTGCTTATGACACTGACGCTAGCCTTTGACTGTGGGGTGTGTGAGAATGGACAAAAGAGGAAAGATAATGCCTCCTCAGTCATTGGTGCAGAATGAAATGAATGATCTTTTAGATCTGCGAGCCATGACAGTGTCTAATAGACCTATAAGCTTCTCATCAGAAGTCCTTTCTTGCAGCTGAAGTATAAAATGGACAACTGCAAAAATTATAAACCAATTTACACTCCGTTTCTGCAATGCCAAATAGAAAATTACTGAAGAACGGATCAGAGAGTGTGTGTGTGTGTGTGTGTGTGTTTGTTTGTTTGTGTGCGTGCATGCATCTGTGTGTGTACATAAATAGAACTGTAATTTTAGCCCTGTTGGCAGAGGTAGATATGGACTGTAGTTTTCATAAGCAATTAAAAGCCAGCGGGGGAACAGATAGAGAGCGAGCGAAAGATGCTGTCATTAACCGCATCTATTAGAGCTGTTTTACTCAACTGATTGTGTGCCATTAAAAAACACTTTTGGCAGAAATGAGATTTCTTGTCTCAGACATAAGACAGCATTAATGCCACAACTGACCTCATGAGTCAGATAATGTGTCCACCACATCAATATGTGTACACAATCATACTCATTTTTTAGGAGGGGAACATGCCTTGAGCTACAATCTTGTGGGTTATTTAGAAAATATGTAACAATGTATGAGTTTGTGTGAATGAGAATATGCTTTCTCACCAGTTCCAGCCCTGTTTGGTGGTGTCTGTGTGTTTCTCCAGAATGGCGGTCAGTCGTAAAAGGCTGAATTTCTGCAGAAGATTTAGCTGAGCAGCTGACTGCCTGTTGATTTCTAAAGACGCAGAGGTCACGCTCGGACGATGAGAGTTCTGGAAACTGTGCCAGCGCAACTTTCTGTGGATAGAGAAATGGGTGGTAGAAAGAAAAAAACAACAATAAAAGGATAAACAGATGGATATAAATATAAAAGTAGGCACATTTACTTGGATGTAAGGGACACATGTCTCAGTCTCAGGTGAAACAAAATAGGGTGAATGATACCCCAAGCTGTAAAAACGTACTTGATCATTATTTAATTTCAAGAAAACATAAATTTGCTTAAACAAAATTGCAGTGTGCCTCCCCCTCTAATACGGACTCCATTTTGTGCATTGATCTCGGTGTTAAAATGTCAATTTATAAACAAATAAATAGAATTGTTAATTTGCAATTTTCACAGAGCCCACTGGTCTAACAGCAGGTTAGCTTGCATGAACCCCAATTTTGACCTGCTTCAAATTCAGCCACTCTTATTCATATGTTATAGACCTGTCCTCCAGAACTATGTTTGTCACGCTCAGGCAACCCCTTCTTTCCTTTCCTTTTTTGTACTTTTTTTTTAAATTTCTTTAAAAAAAAATAATTGTTTGCTCACTATCACTATTTTTATTTAAGTGTTTTTCTCTATTGTCTCCATTTTTTCTGTCTTTCTCATTTTGTAATGTATCTTCATTTATAAATAATTCATAAAAAAATAACCTACGAGATAAACAAGTATGTTAACTTAGCATGTTTCTTAAATATCTGCAAACATATGGTATTTTTATGCTTTAGTAGAGTCAAAAACTTACATACAGCACCTTTAAATACTTTTATTGGAAAACAAGAAATGTATTTTTCCAGTAAACAAATTTGGTGTATCCCAGGGTTCCACTCTAGGTCGTTTAATCTTCATCTGTGATGAGTTTGCATGAAGTGGAATTATGTTTTTAATATGGAGGAGAGAAAAAAAGAACTATTAAATCCCAAACACAGATGAGCTGCAAGTAGGCTTTCAAGGTACACACAGCTGTCACCGTCTCCAGACAGTTTACCAAAAGACAAATTGAGTATCTCTCACTCTCCATCACATTATTTCACAGCACTAGAAACTCCTTGTCTAGATAAGTGCTAACTTCACTCAGTGCAGTGTGGACAGGCCAGAATTTTCTATAAACTCTAACCACCAGTTTTACTCACCTGCTGGGTCTTGTGAGTGATGCCCCCACCCCTGAGTCCCTCCTTTCTCTCATTCCTCCTTCTCCCTCATTCACAGAGTTTTCTGGACTATCATAATCGCTCACGGTTGTCCCAACATCCGACATGGATTGCTCATCATAGTTCAGACTGCTGGGTAATGTTGTGTCGGCCGTGGATTCAGTCTCTGCATTTGATTGGTCCTGCGGTTGAATGCCGAGTGACCGCGACCATTTGTCGATGTTGTGCTGTAGCCCATGTACGTGCTGTAGAATGTCATCCAGATGCTGGAAGGCTTTCTCTTTTCCAGGGTCAAAAATGTCACATGGACTACCTGGTGTCTCAGGAACATTGTCGTAAAAGCTTCCAATTGAGCTCAGAGAGTTCCTCCTTCTCCCAAAACCTGAGAGAAAGTCTTGCGACCCACTGCGACTAATGCTTCCATCCAAGGACAGGTCTCCATCTTCTCCTGCCCAGTCAATATGGTCAGGACTTTGAGAAACAGAAAGTGGACAGAGACTTTCGATTGAGAGAGATTTGGGGAAAGTTCCAGGCTTGTGGTCAAAGGGGAGGTGGACCACACGATCCTCTTTCCTCAGACAGTTGTTTTGATTGGTTAACTTGGGTATCTTCCAAGTTAACTGGTAGTCTTCCAGGTAAAGGCACGCTCTGTGAGGCTTGAGCTGAGTGGCTTTCTGGCTAACGTTACTGCGGTATTTTGTATGTGACCTCCATGCCACATCTTTGGCAATTCTGCACTTATTTGTGGTTTGGCCAGGCAAACTTGCATCAGATGTACAGTGCAGACCTGAGGGTGGCTGGTGTTGAGTTACCGTTGAAATGTTCCTTGGGACCGTCTCTCTCTCGCAATCTCGCTTTTTTATTGATTCTTTCCTCCGTAAAAACGATCTAGAAGGACGCTTTGGCTTCTCTCTTACAGACGGCAATGAAGATGAGGATCCGGTGTCGTCGTTCTCATCTTGGCCGGTTGAGACACAAACTGACGATGCACCCTCACCCACTGTGACGTCACTGAAAGCTGCAACTTCTGGAAAAGTTGTTTCCCGGGCACTGTCTAAGCTCAAGCTGCTAGCACTGAGGTCGGAGGTCAGTGAGGTGACTTCTAGGAGACTATTGTCACTCAGCACGCTATCGCTACTGCCTGAGGGTCGTAAGGTGGAGGCCCGGTTGGCAGCAGGGGCAGGGGGCGGAGAGAGAGTGCGGAGACGGGACCAAGTTTTACTTTCACGCTGAAACGCCCAGCGAGAGCTAAGGGCGCATGCGTCATCCTCTTCCGAGTCCTCACTCTGCTGATGGCAACACACAAATGCGCACACTTGGATAATGAAAAGCTTTTTCCATTGAAAGTATTGTTGCTAAACAAGAGAACCAGATTTCACTCTACTAAAAACAGCAAGAACACAAGGGCAAAGATTAGACTTAAAAGGATTGTTTAAGTTAAGTGTACAAGCTACCATCAAGTGGAAATAAAAACTAATGAAAACAGACAAGCAAAGATCAGTTGTCGGCAGATTATCAGATCACATAATTGAATTAGAAGTGGATGGCATGCTTGTTTGTTTACCTGTTTACACTGGAAATGAACCTCTAAGCTCATCGCAGCACATTTGTTTAGGGTTGTTAGCCTCCTAAAAACACACACATAGACACAAGGAAAAGCGTATTTGAGTGATGTATGATTTAAATTCACATTAAATTTACTTGCATATTCTGGTCGATGGGGCGAGTTGGCATAGAGTTTAAAAATCTTGATCGGTAAATAAAAAAAGCGGTTGGTTGAATTTTTAAACATGAAAATAACCTTTCAAAATCTGGGAAAATGTACAAAAATACAAAACTTCACAAATCATCTTCAGCATCCACACTCAACTACGGGAGATGATTCAGATTTTTGTAAAACATATGCCAAGTAAACACATGAGCATAGTCACAAAACCAAAGAAATTATGAAATTCAGTGGTGATCTGGTATAGTAATACTAGGTGTAAATGGACTCTCCATTTAATGGTGAAAATCATTCATTTCTACCATTTATTTATACATAGTATTTAACAAAAAATATTTAGCTATATTTAGCCATATTTCATATTGCTAACGTTACACTAGTTTTGTATTAGCTGCTCAGTACTTCACACATTTATAATGACTGAAAATACAGCATGTTAAATTAGAATTATGTGCAGACTTGCTTTCCGATCATTGATCTCTCTCAATATATAGATTATCTATATTATGGCTCTGTGTTTCCACTTTGTTTCACATCGGCACGCCACTTGTGGCATCACTCGGTAACTCACATTCATATCTAGAACTCAGACTTTCACACTTGTAAATGTGACTTTGCTTGGTCATTCATGTGCTTGGAAATTGTAATTATGATAGTTCCTCACCTGAAAGGGCACATTAATATCAGGTGTAAATGAGGCCAATGTGTCCTTGAGCAAGACATTTAACCTCAGTTTGCCTCAAGGGGACTGTCCCTTTAATTAGTGTACTAGTCACATTGAATAAAAGTGTCAGCTAAATGACAGCATAATTTGAGTACAAATTATATGTTCTTGTGGTTAAGACAAAACCACAAAGTAAAACATCAATGCAAATATGGACATATTAACTGTTAACAGCAATTGCCAGAGCACTATTTAGCTTTATTGTTGTTATTCTCTCAGCAATTTATCCAAGCCACAAAGATCAACACATTCAGTGAGTGTGTTTGTGTGTGTTTTTCTCGATGTTGACCGAGCCCTGACGATGCTCCCAACTGAATTGCATTAATGCCACACACTTGACAGAGTGATGAATCTATCAGCCCATGTATCTTTTCTAGAATGGTTTGAACTTGACTCTGCTGCTCACTCCATCTGTGCCCGATCGGCTCTGACACGACAGTAGTTTTGTTAGAGGTAGAGAGGCATTCATCACCATGTCATTATCTGATTATCAATCTGTTTACAGTTGATGTGAGTGGCCTCGTAAGCGATGCGTTTATGAGCATCTGGCCCTCTCAGTTAATTATTGCACTCAATGTGCACTGTGTGATCTCTTTTCGCCTCTTACGTGTACATATGTAAGATGATGAATGATTTTCATGTATGTGAACGTCTCCTTATGATTCAGCTGAGAAAATCATTGCAGTTGAAGTATAGATACTGCGAGAAAGATAAATATAGTCCACATCAGCCAGTATGAACAACTACAAGCATAAATGACTCTCCGTTTTGACTGATGGAGTCGATTTACACCAATGCTCACAGTCGTAACACGTATAGTCACACTTTTGCGTTTGGCACGAGTGGCCACAGGATTTCTGTTCGACATATTGCTTTTTCTGCATGACAGACCAGAACTAATCCTAGAAAACACAAAGACACAAGAGGGGAGTGTGTTCAGTGTGGCATTTGAGATACAGATAATAATAGAGTCTGTGAGTTTGGGCTCATCAATATATTAAACTAATTACTCTTGGTGAATAATAATCGGTAGGAAGACAATAAGGATAAAGAGTGCTAACAATAGGCTAGCAAGAAGCTCGAAAGAACACAAGAACACTCACAAAGACTTCAGCTGTGTGCATCATTAGATAGCTATTTTTGCTTGTGTGCTTGTCTGCCTTTTCTCTTTTTTTCCATATGAATTAGCTATTTTGTTGGCTTGTTTGTCTTCTTTCTCTTTCTTTTTTGAAAGAATTAGAAAATTCAGATTATTAAGAATAGGAACCAAACCAAAACTCCACAATAGAAAATAAATAAAACAAGTGATTGTGTCTCAAGCATTGATGGTGCTAGCAACACCAAAGGTCATGGGTTCGATTCCCAGAGAATACATGTAACTGATAAAATGTAGGACTTGAATGCAATCTAAATGCATCTGCCATATGTAAAAATGTAAATGGTCATCTTATGAATCAGCAGAATTCAAAAATATCTAAATGTGGTCCTTCCTTTTTTAAAGGCTTTTTTAAGGACTGTTTTAAGAGGAAATTCAAAATTTAACAGGAAATTTGTGGTTGCAAACAACTAGAATAAATATATACTGCTCCCTACTTGATTTTGAAAAATCTTAATCTTAAAAAAATAAATTAATATAATATATGGCTTATTTTGTGTTTTAGAAGCAATCTTGTTTTAAGCCCTGGTTAACTTATAACACTGATCTGAACCAAATCTTTTTAATCAACACAATCACAATGTAACACTAACCACAAGGCTACAGCTCCAATATAAACATGCTTTTTTCGATTTCCAGTAGACAGCTAGTAGACAGCATGAAATTTCACCTCTGCATTTTTGATGAAGTATACTTGGCAGACTAGTTCATCTTAAAGATATTTGCTAACATGGCCACACTGACATATTCACTCAAGCAGTGAGACAGGCTCTGTATGGAGCAAATTCACAGAGAGACAGTCAGGGATTTTTAAGTGCACTAGTAACCTGCTGTGACTGAAAGACGAACAGATGAGCTCATCATCTGACTAATGCAAGAGGGTCATCGGGTGTGAGACGGCCAGAATATATTCAGAGCAAAACAAGTGATTCTGCACAGGGAGACTGATTTTTATAGTGCTGTTGCAAGAGTGAATACCTTAACCAGGAAAAACTTTGATTCAACATACTAATACACACTAGGGTTGTGATTTAAGACTTGTTTGTTTGTAAAAAAAACAAAAATATACAATATCAAAATCATGGATCTCAGATTCTTTTACTTCATTAAACAGACTGGGGCACAGTCTCAAGACATGTTTTATTCAATATATACATGCATATTGAAATTGGTTTATGTACTGATAAATCAATACATGTTCATTTGTGACCCTGGACCACAAAACCAGTCATAAGGGTCAATTTTTTCTAAATCGAGATTTAGACACCATCTGGCTGAATAAATAAGCTTTCCATTGATGTATGGTTTGTTAGGATAGGACAATATTTGGCCGAGACACAACTATTTGAAAATCTGGAATCTGAGGGTGCAAATTGATGGAAGCGATTTACTGGATTTATGCTTTGATAATCGTACTGAATATTACCCAGATGTAGTTTTTGATAAAAATTTGATTTTCTCACCTTTTTGCTCAAAATTATGCATTTTTATGAAACCTACCTATATTCAAGTGTTGATAAAAAAAAAATGCTTTAAGCTAGAATAAAACTGATTTTTTTTGTTTAAAAGTAGAGGCTCTGATCTTTATATTGGTGTATTGAATATTCAAATATTCATACAGCAAAATATTCTGGAGGCCATCAAATTTTAGTGAAAATCATCAAAATCGCTGGCGGTGGCTGGCAACTTTTTTCAAAAATGCTGGCGGGGAAAGAGTTAAACAAAGGCACTTACTGTACCAATATAGCACAGCATATAGTCAAATCTATATATTCAATGTGCAAAATAACAGTCTTAGCCTTTCCTTCCAGTGACAGGGTAACCCAGACAGAAGCTACAAGAGTTTGTATTAAATTAAATGATACTGCATAACCACAATACCAAGCTAACATGTTCATAATTTATCAATGATAGATCACAAATGCATGCTATTAATTGATTGTGAACGGCTCTGAAACGCAAGACTGTAGAATGTGCAACAGCGGCACAGTTTGACTTTGAAATGTGCAGCACTCACATGTATTTAATTAAATCATTGCCTTTTGAAGGCTGTATTGTGGTTCCCCTTTTTCTGACCCCAAGTTCAAGACCTCTTAAAATTATAATTAAGAATTTTATTACACAATTTAAGGATAATTAATACTTTTTATGAGACATTTTAAGACAAGAACCCTGCACCGTAATGGGTGAGGTACTTATAAATTGTATACCCTGCCTGAATGTTAGTCGCTTTGGATAAAAGTGTCTGCCAAATAACACAACAGATGCTTTTGCAGCTGTCATTCGATGGTCTTTCATATTATATTACACTCTACATTAAAAAAGGCTTAACACCATGATGAAATTAATTCAAATTATGGAAGTTGAATTATTTAATCTATTAAAAGGTTCGTCCATCAGGCGCCCAAGGCTGTTTATAAGTTGAAGATATCAGTTTAGCATGGAATACAAAATTTTGGAAACAATTCAGCACTAGGAGACACACCTATAGCTTCATTTTCTTCACAGCTTTAAATGTAGATAACTATGCGCAGCACATGCATATAATTTAGAGTTCTATTATTTCACATTTTGCTGTGTGTGTGTTTCAGTTCTCTTAATTTATCGAGCCACCCTGATGTTTTTTTTATCAGTAGCTAGCAGCCAAGTATACAGTGTGTAACAAGCCACTGTGGGACAAATGGTATATTCAGTCTCCATCTCTCTCTTCTTCTATCGCCTTAGGACCAGTGACACCAGTTGCACCCCGGGAAATATAATTTCCTCCTCTCTGTTTATTCCTTATCTTTTAGAAAAGGCCATTCACTCCAATGTGACTTCGGCAGGTGTGACCGGTCACTTAATCACGTATTCCACATTGAGGGGTGAAGAGAAAAAGAATCAAGTTAAGAATAAAAAGGAAACATACAGAACAATGAAGCATAGCAAGGTCTGCTGACACAAACGGCCTGTCGCCATGGTGATTAGAGATGGATATTAAAAAACTATAGAAAATGACGGATGCCCCCTCATGACATGTGACTCATATTATTAAACGTATGTCATAAACATTATTATTAGTATACTTTATGAATTTTTATCATGTGTTATACTACCTTGAATGCCATAGTGCAGCCAGGTACAGAGGAAGTGAAACGCAGACCAGAGGGGATTATTGGGTAGGATGGAATATTTTTAAAGCGCTGTAATTAATATTTAAATGAATATGTAATGGTTTCTCACCTGCATAATGCCTTGAGAGAGTCCTGATCCAGAAACTCATGGTCTCTCCTCACAGCAGAGATCTCAATGGGGAACAGAGATGCTGAAGGCACACAGAAACGCACCAATTAATTCATTCATTCAACTGCATAATAGGGGTAATTAAAACCTACTGAGACCAATTGTAACATTTAATCCAGTGGTCAGTAAAAGGGAGAAAGAGAAAGAGAGGAAGCAAGATGAATCACATAAACATCACAGGACATTGTCAACTTTAACCCTCACATGAGGATGCAGGGAAAAATTGAGTTTGAGTTGTCTGGCAGTTCAGTGACAAAACACAAATAAACAGTTATTAGCGTACGCACATCAACATTTATAAAATTGATATACATGCATTTCTGCACTATTCCTCTATATTATACATGTTATAATGTTTAATTTGCCGTACTTGTAGTTGAGTATTATGGAAGGCACTGATAAAATGCATTATTATTACTATTATTTTTCTAATTGTTTGGCATCCTAAAAAAAACGTCATTGTGAATGAAAACTAAAAAGTGGTTTGAATTCACTTTAAAGTCCTGGAAAGTCAATGCAAACACTTTTTTTAATTTTTTTTCAATGAACACAGATTGATGCATTTCACTTTCATTTAAAATGTCAAATTGCTTTCGGGGGGGAAAGAGGTTAACCCTAATATCTTATGGGAAACACTGTACAGTATTTACATTAATATATTTATAGTTTTATGACTAAAGATGTATGTTTCTTTTTGTTTTATTTTGGTAGAGGACAATAGAGAGGAGACAGGAAAGTGGAGAGAGGGTGTGGTGGGATGAGTTTGAGACATAAATGTCAGATTTGAACATACATGTCCCTGTTAACACAATAGATAATGGGCCTCATTTATAAAGTGTGTGTACGCACAAATTTGATCTTAGAGTGTGCGTATGCTTAAATCCACGCCGATGCTCATATTTGTAAAAACTGCCTCTGATGTGAAAAAGTGCTTAGCATCACGTCAGGGTCGGAGCAGACGTACACGCTTTTTCTTGTCGGAGTACTGCAGGTTTTTGGAAATGTAAGCTGTTCTTGCAGTAAGATCAAATTTAGGATGGTTTCTGCGCAACATTCTATAAATGATGCCCAGTGTGTTTTGACCATGTACAACACAACAAAAATATATTTCCGCTATAATAAGCTTAAGCCTGTATGTTTAACAGGGGTCCATGACCACTTGGGGGTTTATGGCGGTACTTCCATGGCTTTCATCAATTTTATATATATTTTTTTAAACAAAAAAAACAAAAAATGTGTTAAAAGTACAATATGATAATTATAAAATAGCTAAAATTCAGCTTTATTTTTAATTATGTCAGTAATGATTATTGTAATGTTATTTAAATTTGAATTCTACATATGCTTTGTCCATTCATCCACTAAGGGGTCTGAAAAAAAGAGAACCTTGGATGAAAGTTGAAGAACCTTGCTCTAAAATATAGAAATGCATACACTATGACGGCAATTATATCTTGCAGCACTTTTTTTTTAGATGGAACAAAGACAGAATGTGAGTGTGTGTACACCTGTGTATTGTTTGTGTGTGTGTGTGTGTGTGTGTGCGTCAGCACTGCTGAGGTGTCCCGTTTCCAGCTTTTGTTTCAACCTCCTTCCCCTCTGAGTTCCAGGTCCAACTAATGACAGTAGTGCAGGAAGTAGTGCCAGAAAGCATTCAGCTCACACCACAAAAACAAAAGAGAAAGAAATCAACCTGCTGCCAATCGAAGTCACACTTAAGTCAAACTAGGCATTTCTACAGTATGCAATACAGTGTCAGTGTGAACTTAAAAAAATTATCAGAGAACGAGAAGTTCTTCGTTTCTCTTTCTCTCAAAATGTCTCGGTTTTGAGTGTCCTTATCACAGGAGTTCAACGAACACCAACGAGTTTTCTTACACACACACAGGCAAACACTTAAGTTTTTCTATTTCATACTCTGTTTGAAGGAAATCAGTGTGGTTGCTCAAATTTAGAAGGCGAATTCCAGACACGAATGAACAAACAACAAATAAGAGCGTCCAGACCAGTCTACCGCATTTAATGTTTTGTTTTCCTAAAAAATACAAGCATACATGTAGATACAGAATATAAAATATTCCTTTTCCTCATTTGAAATCCAGTTATTTTCTTGGTGGTTTGAGGAAGCCCAACCGATCTGTTTGTTGATACTCCAGTTTAGCCTCAAAACAAAAGTGACAACAATTGTCCTCATTTATTTTTTCCAATAAATAAATTTTTATTGTCATAAGCTCACTTTTCAAAAGGTATTATTACACATGGGCCTGTTTTCAACAGCTGCAAAGAGACAAAACACACACCAGCATCCCTGCTGTTTTAAAAGACCGCACCGACTATTGAGTTTTTAATAGAGTGTCAGGGGATGATGCAGAGATAAAAGTCGGAAACCGCTGACTGTTACACTGAAACTGGACACCAATACACAACAGAGATCACACAATGCCACAGCACTGACCTATACCGATTCATAGCAGTTATTCTGTGATCAGTCGCTAGATCAAAGTCTTGCTTTATTTAACATCACATCTTCTTTTAAAGTTATGTTTATGCAAATGTCAAGAGGATGGATGAGTCCAAGTTCACTTTGATATATATTGGTTAAAAAAAAAATCCAATACAGGATCTACGCAGAGAACAGCGGGAACATCCCGGCAACCAGCATATCATTAATTCAGCACATCTCTGTTTCTGTCACAGCCAACGCGGGTCAGGCCACTGCCAGCTTAGTCTGTGACGTGCAACAGGAAAATACACAACTCTGTCAGAGGAAGCCAAGCAGATGACAGGTGTTTGTCAGGATGCTTAAATGAGACGAGTGAACGGAAGTGCTGTTTCATTCAGCTTTTACATTTTTATCAGTGTGCAGGGGGCAGAATTTTGAAGGCAAGAAAACATTGACAGTTATTTGTTTTAGAGAAACAAAATGAATTCATTAGTGTGATTAGCTATAAAAAAATATAATTATTTCAGAACTAACACAGACAATCAAGCACTCCAACTCGTGCATAAAAAAAAATCTGTAATAAGGAGACACGAAAACTCCAGGTGCTAGTGCAGGCAATGCGTCTCACCGGACCACACTTACCAAGAGCTCAGAATAGTAATAGTAAAGATCTGTTCAAGAACGTGTTATTGCAAACAAATGGTGCCTAAAACACATTTTTCTAAGTAATTACTAGCAATGGTCCAATATTACAATTTTGGCTGAAACACACAAGCTGATAATTATTTTTTATCACTAATAACCGATTAATGACCAATATAAAAATTCTAGTAAAAAGGTTACATTTAACAGTGTTTTTATATTATTAAAGATTATTACTGCTAATATCGGCTGATAATTATATGGTATCATGTAAATACTGTGCAACCCAAGTTACTGCTTTTAGCTTGACACAGCATCTTAAAAACGCAGTACTCCTGTTGAGAAATGAAATGCAAATGACACAGTGAGGGACAGAAGTACAGCATGCTCAATGGATTGTACTGTTGTTTAACAACATACTTTACCAATCGTTCAGCTGACCAAACATCTTTCAGAAAGACTTTGAGTAAACAACTGTTTTAAAACAGTTTTGGAGTTTTGGAATGACATGTGATCTAAAAACTTCATACAGTACATGCCATTGTAAAGACCAAGTCTATTTCTCACAGCCTTGTTTTCATCCTTCATCCTGTTTTCATCTTTAATTAACATTTTAAATGCAAAAGCATTGGAAGGCTTAATTAGGAAGGTGACAAAGTTTTTAGATTAAGAAACATAAGAAAAAACAAACCTGACAGAATCGTGGCTTACTAATGAACAGAGAACCATAATTTCAACAACAACAAAAAAAAATCTCTCTTCTATTATTAAAATGCATTAAAAAAACACTTTTTTTCAGAGACATTTTGGTCCTTATTTCATATTCATAAGTGTGAAGCCTACTGAGGCATGATGTTAAAAAAAATCTGATTTATCTGCGTTCAGGTGCAGGTTCAGCCCTGCCAGTGAAATCTGAGTAGGCTAATATTAGAACTTGTCTGTGGATTCGTCATTGTCTGGGTCACGGGTACGCCTGCTTCACACAGCACACAGCATCACCGACAGAATCCTGCAGGTGCTGTACCAGTAAAAACATCAGGAAGTAAAGAAACATAATAGTGTGGCCTTTTGAGACCACACATCACTTAAAAAGAAAAAAGTTAGTGTGATATGGGCTGCCCAGGCCTCAAATGAGTTTTAAAAATAGTTCGGAAAGAGTTTCTGTGTTCACAGATTAAAAAATAACTCATCCAAAAATTAAAATTCTCTCTAATTACTTCAAATCGTTCCACAACTGGAGATTTTTTTTATTAAAGAGTATTCTTGTGTATAAATAGGCTGAGTGCATCAGACTCAAAAAATGTAGGCTTTTATGTTTGAAATCTAGGTCTGTCACGATAACAACTTTTTGTTGTGCGATATATTGCCTCAGAAATAACTGCGATAAGCGATATCATTGTCATTTTAAAGACCATTTTATGCCACTGAATATATAATCATAATGTAACAGCATAATAATGCAAGAAGGCCTACACACTTCCAAATGACAACAAACTTTTAATTTAAGAAAATTTAGATCATGGAAATTAAGTATCAAAATATTAGATACCTTAAAAAACCTGAATAAACAGTAAATAAACATTTTCTAACAAAAAGTGCAAAGTAACAAGAAAGAAGAAAACTGCACAAAGAACTTGTATGGAGATTTTTTCATCTACAGATTTTTCCCAGACCTTCTTTTCTCTATAAAATAAGGGTGCACACTATTGCTGAAAAACACAATCACTACTTAGCAGTCAGATGTCCGTATGCACAAAGGCACAGATCCCCAAACAAGGTCATATCTGCAGATGAAACTTTTTTTGTAGAAGCATTTTTTAAAATTTGAACTAGCACCTCATGACTAATCTACATTATGTACAAGAAGCTGCAAAAGACACAGGCACAAGTGGAATGTACAAAACATGGTGACATTAATTTTTAAAGTGGTCATATGATGCGATTTCAAGTTTTCTTTTCTCTTTGGAGTGTTA
>NW_015635045.1:105753-117051 GCF_001515625.1 Sinocyclocheilus rhinocerous | reverse complement strand
CGATAATAACTTTTTGTTGTGCGATATATTGCGGCAGAAATAATTGCGATAAGCGATATTATTGTCATTTTAAATACCGTTTTATGCCACTGAATATATAATCATAACATAGCAGCATAATAATGCAAGAAGGCCTACACACTTCCAAATGACAACAAACTTTTAATTTTTTTAAATATTTAAATCATGGAAATTAAGTATCAAAATATTAGATACCTTAAAAAACCTGAATAAATAAATAAACAAACATTTTCTAACAGAAATTGCAAAATAACAAGCAGAAAAAAAGAAAAATGCATTAAGAACTTGTATGGAGATTTTTCCATCTACAGATTTTCCCCTGACCTTCTTTTCTCTTGCACACTATTGCTGAAAAACACAATCACTACTTAGCAGTCAGATGTCCGTATGCACAAAGGCACAGATCCCTAAACAAGACCATATCTGCAGATGAAACTTTGTTTGTAGAAGCATTTTTTAAATTTGAACTAGCACCTCATGACTACACCACGCTGCAAAAAACACAGGCGCAAGTGGAATGTACAAAACATCGTAACATTAATTTTTAATATAATGTAATAATTGTAAATATAATGGGCGATATATTGCGTCACCAAAAATTATTGAGGTCATGTACATATATTGCGCGATAATTCGATATATTGATTATTGCGACAGGCCTATTGAAATCTGAACATTTCATCACAGAACAATGAAAAAAATTCAATGTGTTTCATGACACCAAGTTTGATTTAAAAGCTACAGCACAGGGGATGATTTTTAGGGATTAGCGACAAAAATGCAGTTCTGACATTTATGACAAAAGTTAATTTAAGCATCATGTTAATATAAATTACAGTATGAAAATTTTATTGAGATTTGCTCAAATAAATTGCATTTAACAGTTATTAAAATATTAATATACGTAAATTATTAACATCAATATAAGTGAGTGTTAGATGATGCCAAAAGTAATCTAAATGTCAAAATATATCTAAATGTTTCTATTATGCGTCCCTAGTTCTGTTCGGCTTAACCATTGGCTTAACGTCTGATGCATATCGCACACAAAATTGGAAACACTTCAGGAGTTTCGAAGTCATCATCGGATTGGTTGAATTATACAGGATTTCCAGGAGACGTGTGTGTCACGTTCTTTAACGTTCCACATAAAAAAAACAAAGATGCCGTGATGCCAAACCTCCTCACGAAAAAAGGAAGCCGTCGTGTTTACAACTGTGACGACGAACGCTTATCAGGTTCAACTAAACGCTGGATTTTCAAAAGTATGTGAAATATTTAACATTTGCGGCATAGACTCTTTACAATACGTCCAAGAGTTTTATACACCGGTCTGTTATTATGGGGACATTTCCACACCCCTAAACATGACGCGGCCCAAAGCGAAATGTGATTGGTTGGGCCTTGGCCATTCAAAGCGGCTAAGGTTCCCAGACCTTCTGCCGTCAGTCTGAAGGTCTGGCTACGCAAGACTATGTTCCTCACACACACAGCTATCGTACAGCTTCAGAAGACTTGAATATGAATCACTTTTATCATACTTTGTGCTTTTTTGTAATTGTGGAACTTGACAGCACCTGTCCTCACTCACTTTCATTACATGGAAAATACGTGACCAGGAAATACTTTTATGTTTTGTGGGGAAAAAAATTAAGTCAGGGGGTTTGGACTGACATGAGTGCGAGTAAATGATGACAGAATTTTCTTTTTTTGGGCGAATCTGCCAATTATTTTAAACTCAAATGAATTTCCCCAAAATGTATTCCAATCCACGCCAAGCCTGCATGGGCTTTCCAGATTTGTTAAACTTCAGTGTGTGTGAAATGGTCTAAATCAATCTCTTGGGGCCAGCAGGACTAAAACACGCTCTGAATATCTGCAGCACCTGTGTTGGTTGCCGTGGAACTCTTACTGGTTCAGCATGGCTTTACACTCACAACCCAAAAGGTCTCTAAACCAAAACCAAATGCCATCTGGTCTCACATATATTTCCCCAATCACTAAGCCTGAAACAAAATAATACCAATGCTTTCTGCAGTGGAGCACTTCCATCCATTCAGTCATGGACATAAACAGAGACAGAGCGGGAGGGAGCATCTCTGCACCTTTCTAAAGGGATGATATGAAGGGAAACCAGAAGAAAAGAAAATGGGAAAAAAACACTGCGTCACACAAAGGAGCAGAGCTAAGGGGCGAATAAAAAGAGACAGATAATAGTGTGGAAATGGAGGGATGAGTGGACTTTTGTGGGGTGAGTTCTGGATTACCTTCATAGAGCTGAGCATACTGAGGAAACCCCGCCGCTCGAAGCCACTCACAGGCCTCCTTCGCCTCCAGTTCTGAGGGGGGAAAAAAGACGAATGAACGAAATCAGTAAGATAATATACTCTTTCAGTAGGGTTGATTTAAATGAAGGAAAATGAACAAAATGACAACATAAACGTTGAGCTTATTTAATTTATCATGTTATTAATCATTGTCACTTAATTAAATTAAGACATCCAGAATACATCAGACTTGATTTGATTACTCATTTCACCATGAATAAGAGCGGTTTAAGGTTAGTTAGATAATCTGTGGTCACATTATTAGGTCTGTCTGTGTTCAGCATGGCAATGAGACTGGAACTGGAACATTTAGCTGGTTTTACATTAAATTACAGCAATCCAACAAACTTTGCAACAAGTAAAAATAATTAAGATGAATCTAAATACATTTATTAGTATATTCCACTTCAATAACTGACACATCAGTCTTCATCCAGCAGTACCATATGCTTCAACTGTCACCTGTCATCAAGAACATGGTACATGTGATGGACAATGCCTTTAGACTGATATGAAACCTGTAAGATCACCATGGAAACTGCTGAGGTAACAGAAGTTGGTTCACCAATTCAAAAAACAACAAAAACGGATAGGAACTCAGAAATAACAGGCCAAATACAAGTACAACCTAAGACTGATTCAAGATTCAAAGCTGTGAGCTAATCAACAGCAAATTCAAAACACAGACTGCGAGATGTGGCGTAAAATATTGCATGGTTCCAATCCATTGAGTTGCTGTCAAAAAACTAAATGCATAGAGATATGTCCACCTCAATATATTCATTTCAAAAGCAAAATTTTATTGTAAAAACCAAGTGAATAATTGCGAAACTAAACCTAGCTTTTCATTCAGCCATCAGTGTTAATTCCCAGAAATTTTTGTAAACAGAATAAATACAGAAATGTTTATTAAATCACGTTATAATGGATTAATATTAATGATAATCCTGAATGAGGTACAAAAATATGATCAACATACATTTTGCCTTTGCATGCCATACAGACAAATGTATACAACTTTACATTACACACAAAAAAGCCATTGGAAAAATCTAGAGATTAGTCATGATTAGTTGCTGTTTGAATATATTAGTAGTTTTTCACTAGAAGTAGTTTTAATGTATTGATAGCCCTGTTATTTTTAAGTTGTAGGGTCTGTTTTATGGTTTTAACAAAGCCAAATCTTTCCAAGTGCCACCTGGAATCTTTCCCTGTGGTCCACATATCTCTAATTTACCATATTACATAACTAATTTAATGTTTACTAGCATTAAGACACTGGTAATTGACTGACTCGACAGACAGATTTCAAGCAAACACAAGACAAACTAAAGTGCTTGGCCCTAAGAAAATCAATCCTGACATTAAAGCACCTCATCAGCTTCCATCTGGACACAATCCAACACATTTGAGGAGCAATAACACAGATCCCGTTATCATCTTATTAAAAACTTGATTTAAACCTATCAGAAGCAGCATTTCTACAGAGGAATCAAAGTACATGAGAGAGAAAGAGATAGTCAGAGAGAAAACGGGAGATTCCTCATGCCATTAATATTCCAGTAGTGATCTCTATCATTAGATTTGCGAGGGCATGAGAGAAATTACGCACTTCGTGTTTATAGGAGCCAATGAAAGCTCTTACATTTTGTTGGTGTCAGATTGACAGTTTACACAGCACTAGTAAACACACTAAATATTCTCCGATATCAGTCATTTGCCTAGAAAGTATTGAGATACAGTTTGATGTACATTTGGGGAAGAGCGAAGGAGTTTTTTAATTGAATATAGTGATTTGGAATTGCATGGCATAAAATGGGGATTTATTACGCTGAAACACATAAACCCAAAAGAATGCGAAATATATTTGAATGGCATATCAGAATATGCATTTGATGAAACCATGATTAACTGCGACTGTGTCCTCTGAATGCCAAAAACATTTTCTCTTTGTGCAGCACGAATGACAATAAGATGATTTCATAAGCAGGTCACATTAGCATAAAAATTCTGAGCATAAACCATTGTCATTTGGGAAACTAGCCAATCAGATCCATACATACGCTGACTAGCCAATGACATTACCGCGTGAGGCAAAAATTGGGAAACCAACATTTTCAACAGAATAACCCTGTCAATCAAAATAATAGCTGTGGCACAAACCTGACATTATGACTAAACATGAAAAGAGTTGGGTTCTGAAATTCTGGCCTATTTATAAAAGGCAGTCACTGTCTGCTGAAAGCCCTTAAAGACGATCTCTGGCACGCACGCTTAAAGGGTTAGTTCACCCAAAAATGAAAATTAGCCCATAAATTACTCACCCTCAAGTCATCCTAGGTGTATATGACTTTCTTCTTTCAGACGAACCCAGTCGGAGTTATATTAAAAATGGTCTTTGATATTTCAAGCTGTTTCATGGCACTCAGCGGGTGTTGCATGCATCAGTCCAAAAGAAGTTAAACAAAAAGCCCCGATCCATAAAAAAAAAAAAAAAAGTGTCTCACACGGCTCCGGGGGGTGAACAAAGGCCTTCTGTAGCGAATCGATGTGTTTTTGTAAGAAAAATATCCATATTCAAAACGTAATAATCACTTTAATGTAGCTTGCACTCACTGTTGTACACGGAAGCAGTTCCAGGCGGATGACGTATGGAGGTCGGCTTTGCGCATGCGCCAAGATCAAAGACAATTTTTAATATAACTCCGACTGGATTAGTCTGAAAGAAGAAAGTCATGTACACCTAGGATGACTTGAGGGTGAGTAATTTATGGACTAATTTTCATTTTTGGGTGAACTAACCCTTTAAGCAAAATTGTGTTTAAATGAACAGATGTGGATCAAACGACACATTATATCATATTAGGAACAGACTTTAGAGCTCATTTAAATATGCATGAGAGTGTCTAATGCACCGTCTAATACACATTTAACCCATTAATATGCTGCTGATCTAAAATATGTAAAATTAAAATATAGTCTTACACATTTATACATATAATTTTCTATCACATATAAAATGCTGAATTCCTTTTGTAATAATTTTCAAGTTTTCAAATTTATTTATTTTTATGACCTTGTAAAATGAGTGTACTGGCACTGCATTCTGAAAAAGATCTAAATATTTTATATGCTAAAATATAAAAATACAAATGTATTGTGGGCAAATGAATAAGTCTATTCAAGCTATTCTAAAAAGATCAATTCTGTTTATAACCAAAGCACAAAAGGAAATGAAAGTGAAAAGTGAAGAGTAAAACAATAGAGCTTTTTCTCCAAAGTCGCTGGATACCAAATTATAATTTCAGATGCCAAGAGAACTAAAGATATGAAAATGTATGTGTAAATATTCATGTGCACATGAACACAAATGGTCACGTACACACACTTTTCATTCCAATGATCAGATCAGCTTCGTCCGTTTCCTGCCTCCATGCTCTGCCCCTTCAGCATTCCAGAACTCCCTGACTCCCAGCAGTGCTCCGGGATTTCCCGCCCAGACCCCCACATTTCTACTGCCTCTAGATCACACACAAAGTCAAACATATCCGACAATCCATTGAAATGCTGCTTTCCATCAACAAATATGATCTGTGACAAGAGTAGGTTTGCAATAGTATGAGATTTTCACAGTACGATAACCGTTTCAGGTATGTTTCGTAACTGACAAAAATTGAAAGCACAAAGCTTATTGAGACTACTGGATGGGATCATGAATCAACTGAAAATAAAATAAACAATCTTGAGATTATCAATATCAAGATCATTAAATTTAGATTTGAATGTTTTTGGGATATCCAAAATAACCCTACGCTGCTGATACATATGTCTAGCGAAAGTTGACAAGTCTGACAGACATTTGAGGGAAAGGATTTATGTACATGCACTTGACATTTTCCATCCGGATGATTTTTTCAATACCATAAATAAGCAAATGCACATGGTGTGACGAGCGGCAATTTTCAGACCATGGTATACTAAGAAACCGGTATACCTCTGCAACCCTAGACAAGAGTTCACCATCATTACTGTACATTTTTCTTCATGTCATTTATCATTGCAACAGTTATTATTGTAATTCAGTTCAGCAATCATTGATGGTGAGAAGAGATTCACATTCATAAGAAGGTCCAGATAGGAATAAAACTAACATTCCTGTAGCCGCTTCTCATCTCAGGAAAGGTGGAAACCCCCTAAGTAAAGTGTTTCTTTTTCCCTCTCCTTCTCCACTACCCCTCCCTATCTCTTCCTTTTCCCACCCCCTCCCTCTTTCTCTGGTCAATAAACAGGAAGTCTAAAGAGTTATGGTAATAAAATGGAAAAATGAGTGGATAATGGGTGGGGGTGCTTAGCACGATGACTGAGGATTAGTGGTGTCAAAATTAGCGCGTTAACGCAGGCAATTAATTTTTTCAGTTTAACGCGTTAAAAATATTTAACGCAATTAAGCAGGGGCGGGACTAGGGTTGGCCACCCCACTCACAACTTCTGTTTCTGTCACTTTTTCTCTTGACAAGAAGTGCATTTATTCAGCTCTGTTTTGGGGATTACGTTTCTTTATATCAGGCAACCCAGTTGTTTTCCTCTGCGGCCAGGTTAAACCTTGTTGTAGCCTATATATGTTCTATTCATTCTTTTTTAGAAACCTCGCACTTTTCTACTCAATTTTAAACGTAAAATTTTAAACCAATTAAGGGCGGTCCACTGCTGCACACGTGCCACAATATCGATACAGGGCCAGCTGTATCGATACTCGTATCGTCAAATCTCTGTGACGATACATCGTCGTATCGATATTTTGAACACAGCACTAGTGACCAGTGTGACTTGATTCACAAAATAAGACACTTATGAGGTAGTTGCAAAGTTACTTACTGTTAATAGAATGTCTAAAGTGGACTATCGAAATAAAGTGTTACCGCCATTTCTTTTTAACGAATCAAAAAACATACAGCATGACCAGTTAGCAAAGTCCCTTTAAGGCAAGTCATTTCACTCAGTAAACTAATAAATTTACTAGCCAATGGCAATTCAATTGTCAAGGTGTCCGTAGAGGGTTGAATATGTCCTGAGTATTTATGCGTCTTTAACCTAAAACACAGCTAGTCCATCTGTGAAGGATGCAGGCTGTCAAATCAAAATCAGAATCAGAATCAGAATGAGCTTTATTGCCAGGTATGTTTGCACATATGAGGAATTTGTTTTCGTGACAGAAGCTTCCACAGTGTAACAGAATGACAGTGGCCTGTTTATACAAGACATTATTCCCCTTCCTGTGAGCTTCTTCTTTGGCCTGACGGAGCTGTCTGAGTTTTGCAGTGAACCATGGTTTGTCGTTGTTGTAAGTTAGATGAGTCCTGGTAGGAATGCACATGTCTTCACAGAAACTGATATAAGATGTTACAGTCTCTGTGAGCTCGTCCAGATCGGTGGCTGCAGCTTCAAAGATGCTCCAATCAGTGAGGTCAAAACAAGCTTGTAAATCCTGCTCTGCTTCATTAGTCCATCTTTTTACAGTCCTTAATACAGGTTTAGCTGATTTCAGTTTCTGTCTGTAGGTCGGTATTAGATGAACTAAACAGTGGTCAGAGAGCCCCAAAGCTGCTCGTGGGACAGAGTGATATGCATTCTTTATTGTGGTGTAACAGTGATCCAATATATTACGGTCTCTGGTGGGACATGTGATGTGCTGTCTGTATTTTGGCAGTTCACGGGAGAGATTGGCTTTATTAAAGTCCCCGAGAATGATTAAAACAGAGTCCGGGTGTTGTTGTTCTGTCTCTGTGATCTGATCAGTGAGTTTGTACACAACTGTTAGCCAATCATAGCTGTGGGTGTTTAATTCCGAGTCTACAATCCACCACGCCTATTCAAACAGAGCGTTCTAATAAGTGGTTTCAGAAAATAGCCTATTAATTCTAAATGATTATGTTATTTGATGTAAACATCTTGATAACATTATAAGTGGACCTCAGAGAACAATACAAAATAAAAAAAACAAAGGTAGTTCATGACCCCTTTAAAAGAACCCAAATATAGCCAAATTAATCAGAAAAGGATCTAACTGAATTTAAGTCAGAATTAAATCAACAGCTTGTGAATCAGATTTAAATCTGGAAATCTGAATTAATATCCAGCCCTAGAGGTCTGAATAATCACATCATTACCAGCCATTACACACCCTACAGCAAAACTAGTCTCCACATACAACAAAAACATTCCTGTAAAAGCCTCAAGAGCCGCTGCTTGACTTGGGTCTTATCAGACATTGCTGCTTGTGCCCTCATTATGAGCGTGAACAGGATGCTAGGATATCCCTGATGACTATGTCCTATACTTGCAGATCAATATACGCTGTCAAACTGTGTGAACTGCTTGATGTTTTATAAAACAAGGATGTGATAAAAACACTCTTTATTCCATTTTTCTGTAGAATGTATACTGAGTTACTTCTGACAAATAGTTTAAAAATCACCAAACGCTCAGCATTTTGCCCAACATTACCATTGGTTTGACACTGTCTGCGCTACATCTATAACATCTATAAAGCCCAAAGACATGTCAGCCACAGCTCTGAGCTAAATAAAGCTCTTGCGATAGAGGGAGTGTTCTGTGTGTATCAGTATTCCTCTCACAGCTGTTTCAAAAACATGCTTTGAGGTTTTACATGTCTCTATGTGTTGATATGTGACCTGAATAACACCAAGCACTATAATCTGGCTCTTTTGACACGGCTAGCTCTACATACAACTATTTGAGTGCCTACAACATGGTTATGCAGTTAAGGAATAAAATAAATTATCTCATGGAAATGTCAAGAGAATTTGTATTCAAAAAAGCACACAGATTAAATAATAAAAAAGTTTGATATGAGAAGTCTGTAACTGTAACGTCACGCATGTCTATACCATTTTAGTGATATCGACGTTTAAGCGACTCCTGTGGTTTACAAATGTAATCGTAATCGACTGCACTCATATTGCAATTCTGGCTCCAAACGCATCAATGACCAACCAATGCAGACATCAACGCAGCAGCAAGTCAACAATGCTTTGATAGCATTCAAAAAAAAGAAACAAAAATAAAGTTATTTTTCTTTACAGCGTAGTCGGTAACTTGATTTGACATGCATGCTAAAATGCTACACAATTTCTCGCCCTATGCAATCTCTCTTTCTCAGTTACTGATATTTTGAAATGTTTCAAAAGTATCACTTGTGTTCTAAAATAATTATGTCGACAGCCGCTGTAACCTCCTGCCACTGAGCATCTGTCTTTTGTTAGACCGGCAAAGAAACCAGCAAAGGATATTTTTAGACCTTCTACTTTTCCCATAGAAGTGCATCGCTTTGTTTCACTGTATACAGATTCTGTGTAAATGTTCATATAAGCTTGTTTGGAGTTAGTAAGAATTTTTTTTAATTATTAATTTAATTTATTTGATCAAAAGTGACAGTACATTTCTAATAAATACTGAAAAAGTATCACTTTCCACAAAAATATTAAGCAGCACAACTGTTTTCAAAATTTACAATACTAAGAAGCACCAAATCAGCATATTAGAATATTTTCTGAAGTATCATGACACTGAAGACTGAAGTAGTGGCTGTTGAAAATTCAGTTGAAAATTCAGAGTCATTCAGTTGAAATGTAAAAAAAAAGAAAATGTACTAAAATGGAAAATTTTTATGTTAAGTTGTAATATTGTTTCACAATATTACTGTTTTTGCTGCACTTTTGATCAAATAAATTTAATAAATTGGCAAACATAAGACAAAACATTTAAAAAATCTTTTAAAAATCTTAGACCCTAACCTATTAAACGGTGGTGCATGTGCATTTAGTGAAAATATGAACACTAAATACATTATATATGAACATTACATAATCTCATCACTGACTTCTCACTGATTCCCTGTCATATTTTTCATGCATTACTCCCTCAATTTTGTTAGCAAATCAATGTAAAGTTCACCAAAATGAGAACAAGAGCACTGGGTGAGGCAGGTGATTGCAACAGAGTGAATCAGGATGTTTTACACTGTGAATTTGTGTGATGTGTATTTGTCCCTTCAGGGCATGCTGTAGAAAGTACATGTTCATGTCGTCAGGCGCTTGACAGCTTTAGTTAAAACCAAGATTTACACTCATCAAATACAGACTGTTCTGCCTCCAAAAAGTAGGGGTGGCACGATACCATTTTTTCAGAACCGATCGCGATCCGATACCAAAAGTTCTGAGTACCGGACAATACCGATCCGATACCAGCACAGTTTTATTTTATTTTTTTCTATACCTCAGTGTGTGTTGACCTGATCATCACTCTTCTGTGTGTTACACACAATCTACTAAATATAGACAACTTCATTATAAAGAAAAGTAACAAATTAAAAAAATATATAATCATAATCTATGAGAAAAATACTATTATAAACTAGGTTAGTGGATAATTCAACCGCAAAAGTTACTCTACAAAAATAATGAGTTAACAATAATTGTATAAAATCTAAACATTTAGAGAAAAACATTATTTAGTGGGGGAAAAACTAAAAGTAAATAGGTGTAATCTGGTAAAATGTTACACATTGCTCTTTGTATTGTAAAATACATTCATGAAAAACCAAGTAAATATAATTATATATAAATATATGCAATAAATTAAATGCATTTCTTTAACATTTATAGCACAGTAATGAGGCAGCAACATATGATAGATAAGACAGAACAAGAAAGGCTATTAACAATCTTTCATTGCGCAAAAGTATTAAACATGAAAGGCTTCAATACAGAGGCACAAAGTTCTTATGCGCATCCCGTGCGCAGAATGATGCGCTTGACGTAACACGGAGTCACAGCGCTCAGCATAGAGAAGTTCAAAGCACAAAGGGAAGAGACATTGATGCGTAGTGTATTATATCTGTGTGATAGTTTATTGAGCCTTTTCTTTTAAC
>NW_015635045.1:104957-105330 GCF_001515625.1 Sinocyclocheilus rhinocerous | reverse complement strand
CAGAATGATGCGCTTGAAGCAACACGGACTCACAGCGCACAGCGCTCCGCATAGAGAAGTTCAAAGCACAAAGGGAAGAGACATTGATGCGTAGTGTATTATATCTGTGTGATAGTTTATTGAGCCTTTTCTTTTAACGGTTTTAAATTTCAGTTACGGTGCACGTGAAGAACAATTCATAGTGCTCTGTACTCCAGTGTAGTGATCTCTAACAGACACCCGGTAGAAAGTAACATGCTTTAGAATGAGCACTAAACTCCAGCAAGATAAAGTCATTTTATGCAAAACCACTGATCTTTATCTACAGATCAAGTATAATAATAGGAACATTGTATCATCCTAGAGAGAGTTTCGTCATCTTGACTGTCGTAAC
>NW_015635045.1:101113-103427 GCF_001515625.1 Sinocyclocheilus rhinocerous | reverse complement strand
TATAGCACAGTAATGAGGCAGCAACATATGATAGATAAGACAGAACAAGAAAGGCTATTAACAATCTTTCATTGCGCAAAAGTATTATAACATGAAAGGCTCCATTACGGAGTGGTACAAAGTGCTTATGCGCATCCCATGTCACAGCGCGCAGCGCTCCGCATAGAAAAGTTCAAAGCACAAAGGGAAGAGACATTGATGCGTAGTGTATTATATCTGTGTGATAGTTTATTGAGCCTTTTCTTTTAACAGTTTTAAATTTCAGTTACTGTGCACGTGAAGAACAATTCCTAGTGCTCTCTACTCCAGTGTATTGATCTCTAACAGACACCCGGTAGAAAGTAACACGATTTAGAATTAGCACTAAACTCCAGCAAGATAAAGTCATTTTATGCAAAACCACTGATCTTTATCTACAGATCAAGTATAATAATAGGAACATTGTATCATCCTAGAGAGAGTTTCGTCATCTTGACTGTCGTAACTGAACGCGATGTGCAGTTTGAATGCTGAATGGAGGATGACAGACAGCCGCAGCAGAGAGAAGAGTTTACGAGAACTTGAATTTAACGACTTAAATATTCTGTACCTCACATTAAACTATGGAACGGTCTCAGAACACTTGAAATATAGTGCACGAAAACTTTATAGTGCTTTTTAATGTTTTTGTGCCTTTCGTGGGGCTTAACAAACACAGAATAGCATACGCACAATATCGGATTTGGATCAGTCTCGTCTGACCGATACCCCGATCCGGCAGAAAGTGGCAGTATCGGAGCGATACCGATCCTGAATATCGGATCGGCGCACCCCTACCAAAAAGTGTTCTTCTGCATTTTGACTTGGGTTGGTTTAACCAAAAGTGAAAATTCATCATTTACTCACCCTAATGTCATTCCAAACATGTATAACTGACTTCTGTGGAGATTCTGAAGTATGTTTTTTGGACGGTTTTTGTCCATACAGTGAAAGTCAGTAGAAATTCAAAACAACCCTGCAGCCCGCTGACTTTCATTGTATGGTCACAAAAAAAAAAAATGTTTTTGTGTTCACCAGCAGAATGCAAGTCATAACAGGTTTGGAACAATGGAGCAAACAAGTCTATGTAAATAAGACTCAGTATAGATTGCTCTTCATTCACAAAACTCAGCACTATTTGCCTTGTACAATTAAGGTCACATTATTACCGCCCACAGAAAGTATGTGGTCAATGTACTTTAATTCAAATGATGTTTGTGTACTTTTTTTTTACTGATCAAGACAGCAGTTATTCATCAAATGATGACGCATTATAACCCAGCATGTATCCAGACTGCACTTTCAGCATTTTAAAGAGATGATTTAAGTTCCTGTATCACAGTGGACAAACAGTGCAAAGTATGAATTTTGAGGGTGTGTTTGCAATGCTACCTATACACCCCAACGCTGATTACGCCGATTACGTTCATGTGCGCGCTTTCCCCCTAACGTAAACAACACTGATTACGTTCTAGGGTACTCTCCAAAATGGCAGAAGACATAACTCGGGGGAGAAGAATTGTTAAATAAATTATGTTATTTTTGATTTCTTTGAGCACAAAAAGTATTCCCGTAGCTTCGCAAAATTGAATTTGATGTCAATTGATGTCACTGTTTTACCGATGTCCTTACTACGTTTCTGTCTGGGAACATTTCAGTTGCGTTGCTGTCTATGGAGGGTCAGAGAGCTCTCAGATTCCATCAAAAAATATCTTAATTTGTGTTCTGAAGATGAACGAAGGTCTTACGGGTTTTGAACGACATGAGGGTGAGTAATTAATGACAGAATTTTCATTTTGGGGTGAACTAACCCTTTAACTTTCAGACAACATGAAATCAAATGGGAAAATCAAATAGGACTCAATAGGAAAACAAGTTTTCATGCCATTATACTGTACACTACTGTTCAAAAACTAGGGGAAAGCAAGAATTGTAGTTTTTTGTAAGAAATTAATACATTCAGCAAGGATGCATTTAACTGATCGAACATGACAGTAAAGAGATTTATAATGTTACAAAACATTTCTATTTCAAATAAATATTGCTCTATTTCCTATTTATCAAAGAATTATGAAAAAATCATGGTTTTTCATCATGGTTTTCAACTGTTTTTAACACTGATAATAATAATAAAATGTTTCTTGAGCAGCAAATCAGCATATTAAAATGATTTCTGAAGGATCAGGTGACACTGAAGACTAGAGTAATGATGCTGATCATTTATTGTTGCTAGAGATCGACCGATACCAATTATTTGCATGTTTATGTGACCGATAACCGATATGCAGAACCGATT
>NW_015635045.1:98639-100346 GCF_001515625.1 Sinocyclocheilus rhinocerous | reverse complement strand
AACATTTCAGTTGCGTTGCTGTCTATGGAGGGTCAGAGAGCTCTCAGATTCCATCAAAAAATATCTTAATTTGTGTTCTGAAGATGAACGAAGGTCTTACGGGTTTTGAACGACATGAGGGTGAGTAATTAATGACAGAATTTTCATTTTGGGGTGAACTAACCCTTTAAGTGGCATAAGCTGCAGCATTATTTTATTACATGTTACATTCCAACTAAAATGTTCAGACCAAGTGCAGACACAGAATTTCTACAGCTATTTTAGGACCACATTTTATAAGTGATGGCAACCTGGATTAGTGCAAAATAACTTCAATAACTAACAAAGTAACAATTGAAATAAACACAGCCTGATTAATAAGATACCCACCCACTCACTCCGTCTCGGCTCCAAACCGCACAGACGGCGCTGAGCGGGTGAGAGTGATTTGTAGTAAGCCTGGGTAATCCCTGCTGCATGAACAAAACAAACCAGAATTGGACAGAGGCATTTAAAGCACTGAAAACCCTGAAGCAGAAGAGAAAAACACTACTAAATGCTCCCATGAGCGCTGACTGAGCGAGCAGAAGGAAAGTACTTCATCTCATTTTGAATGTACTTTAAAAGCCTGTTGGCATCCCATATGTGTAGTATCTGTATGTGTGACTGTGTGTATGTGTTTGTGATGGGGAACTCAGGGAGTGACCTTTGGTAAATTGAATGTAGTGTGAACCTGCTGTGTGTCGGGAGGGAGCCTTACTTCGTTCTCTGCATGTGTGAGAGTGTGTGCTTCTTGCGCGGTTGCACCATGAGCAGATGGTTTTAAGATGACCAAACTTATGTTGTGTGTGTAACAGTATAACTTATGTTGTGTTGTGTGACAGAGACAAAAGGACTGATTGAGACGAGAAAAAAGCTAAAGAATGAGAGAGATGCAATCAAATTACGCCCCCATTTGGAAGTATTTTATCCATAGGAGGCCAAAGGTGAAAGTTTCATCACTGCTTGCATGATTATATAAATATTTTAAAATTATTATTAAAATAATTTTTGCATTATTGTTGGTGGTAATGTTGTTGTATGAATGCATTACTGTTTGATCGGTTTATAATATAATATAATATAATAAATATATAACCAAAGCTATTTGCCACTGGCAGGGCATTAACGTTTTCATAGAAAATATTTTATAGTTTGTTATAGAAAAACAAGTTATGCTCAGAGTCCAGAGCCTTCGATCATAACATTATAACAGGCACCTTAGAGACCTGCACTATTGTGGGACCTAACGCAGCAGAGTGCGGCGCAGGACAACACTTGATGGGGGTGCGGGTGGGTAGAGACTCATGTGTGCAGGAGAATAAGGGTGTACTCACACTAGGCAATCTTAACCGTGCCCGAGCGCGTTTGACCCCCAAAAGCCCGGTTCATTTGACTAGTGTGATCACTCCGTGCTGCGCTTGGGCGTGGTTCGTTTAGCCGGCCCTGGCTCGGTTGGAAGAGGTGGGCCAGAGCGCGGTTCAGTTGGGTGCTGTACGCATGTAGTGTGAGCGCTAACTGCGCCGGAGCGCAGAACTTCTGATGCGTGCAGCATGATTGCGTGTACATTTCTTAGCAGCAAAAGTGATAGATCTGAAAAAGAAATATATTGTGAGAGGGCCGTGTGTTAACGCGTCCCAAACGACTCAAAATAATAAACCACAAAGTTAACAAAACAATGCACTCCAT
>NW_015635045.1:97348-97603 GCF_001515625.1 Sinocyclocheilus rhinocerous | reverse complement strand
TTCATTTAATCCAAACTGTGTACATATTTAATTTTAAAGGGCTTTTGAAAACCTTCTAGAGCAAGAATAACAAGAATAACAACCAAATAAGCTAAAAAATTTTTTTTTAAAAGCCCAGAATTGCTTTTCTGACACAAACAACACAAACAATGGTAACCATTTGTACATTCTCTAACACGCATATTTTAGATTCACAACTCATTTAAAAGCCTCTGGTGTGTAAAAATAGTAAATGTCCTCCTGTTTTTTTTTACC
>NW_015635045.1:91923-96996 GCF_001515625.1 Sinocyclocheilus rhinocerous | reverse complement strand
TTTCGACTTTGACACATGCAGTGCTCATGTTTATTCAACGAAGTTTTGAACCATTTGTGGCGGTCAGTTTTGATATTGTGGCAGGCCGCCACAAATAAATCAATGTATGGGAAACACTGATCAAAATATTAAAAATTAAAATGAAACTTACCTGTTTGAACACTTTCATTTGATCATTCATGTGAGCGCTGCTGCAGTCTTAGGCCCACCCCAAATGCTCTCATTGGTTGAGACACGTGATGACACCCATCCCAAGCCAGTACTGATCAACATCCCACCCCTCCTGTGACCCATGGTTTGTCTGTGAGCAACGGACTTTCACAATAATAAAAAAACTGCGTTAATGCGCGATAAAATAATTGTCGGCGTTAATCAATTAATGCGTTAACGCAATAACGCATTAACTTGCCCAGCCCTAAATATAATATAATGATGGACAAACAGTGTTACTACTACTAGTGTTGCTACTACTGCTGCACAAAACTTGGAGATGACAGACAAAAGAGAGACTCCTGAAAAATTTGCCAGTGTGAGACTTTTTTTGGATTGTGTAAAAAACACAGGGTGTTAAACACTCCAGCCTACAAGAGCCAATCAACAGCAAATTCTTTTTGTACACTTTTGTACAGTTATGGTTACAAAAATTATCTGCCTCCCTACACTCCCCCAAAGTGAACAGCTAATCTATTATGAACAAATATGAATTAACAATAAACAGTATATTTATAAATGAATATAAACCTAGATTAATAAATGTTGTAAAAAAAAATGTAAGGTTAGTTAATGATATTTAATGCATTAACTAAAGCAAAATTATACAAAACAAAAAAAAAAAGAAGAAATGACCTTAAAATTTTGTGCTGTCATAGTCCACACTTCTTCAATATTTGCATCTTTTAAATCTGCATCAACTTCCAAGTGAACAAAAGTCAAATTCTACTGATTGGATCCTTAACAAAGCCTTTTGTGTCTTCAGTGTTTCTGAAGTGGTTTAGGTTGAAAGCAAACGAGGCCACTCCATTGACTGTTTCAAGAGGTCTTCTGGTATATTTCTCAATGTGCTAGGGTACATTTTTGATAATTCTATGACATCTTTGTATCACTGATGAAAGTGAAAGGTCACAGACATATCCAGAGGCTCACCAGGATAACACTGTGACTGTTGAGAAACGGACTAAGGAGCCTCTGTGTTTCTGAAAAGTCTCAGTGTTGCAAAAGACTGCACTTCGAAGAGTGTCTGTGCATTTCTGAAGAGTGCCTGTGTTCTTCAGAGGAGCTTCTGAAGAGTCTCCACCCTTTCCACAGAGTATCACTATGTTCCTGAAGAATATAAGTGCATTTGTGAACAAGCTGCTCTGGAGTTATGGATATTTATGGTACATGTACAGTACACGACAGATTCTTCATGAATTTACACATCTGTTTAAAGAGAAACCGATCACGCCCACTCATGCTGTTAAAGGAACAGTACACCCTAAAAATTCTGTAATTTATTCACCTCATGTCATTCGAATCCTGTATGACTTTTTCTTCTGTGCAATGTGCAAGAAGATATTTTGAGAAATGTTTCAGTGTTTTTTTCCCCCCAATTCAATGGATGTCAATGATAACCAAAGCTGCTTGATTACCAATATTCTTCAAAATATCTTATTTTGTCTTCTAAAGAAGAAGAAAGTCATACAGGTTTGGAGTAACATGAGGGTGAGCAGATGACAGAATTTTTATTTTAAGGTGAACTATCATTTAACATGTTCCCAGCTTTGTTTTAATCTCAAATCATTCAGTTTAAGATGTTCAGATCTATGTAGTAAAAAGCCTTTAGATAGAAGCATCTGCTGTATGAATAAATAGCATATGTGAATTGTGTGTGTGGGGAAGGAAATGTTTTCTGTGCTGTAGCTGTGTGTGTGTTTGGCTGAATACAGCTCATTGTTCTTAGCGGTTCTTTGGCTTCTACCCACAATCCCACAGTCTACCTCCACTTACACTTCTCCTTCTCTTCTTCTACCAATCCTGTTTATGCCTCTCTTTCAACTCTTACACTTTTCCTCTCTTTCACCCAACAAACAAACAAATGTATGAATAACATTCCTCACTGACTGACATTAGTTTCAGGGTTCAAAGGTCAAATTCTCACTAAACCCTTCCTGTCATAAGCAGCGCTGCGCTTCTGTATCAGCTAGTTCAGCAGTCAGCTATTAAACACATTAGTCTCAATCCACACTCAAGTATGTACACACATTCAGTCTTATATGTTTGAAATGTGCTGTATATCTTGAGATTGCAGTGTCCATCCACAGCAGGGGTTTTCAAAATGGGGTCCGGGAAATATATCAGAGAAAAATAGTGCATAAATAAAATAATAAATATACATAAAAAATAAATGTAAAATCTACCGAATTTGTTATTACCGTTTCTTCTAAAGACTGATCATGAAAATTATTTTATCCTACACCAAACAATTTTAAAATTAACAAGTTTCTCTTCATGTTTATACATCTAAAAGTACTATGATGGTGGGTAGAAAAAAAACACATTTTATGTAAGACAGAAACTAAATATTCTCTAGGTAATATTTCACACATTTTTTAATACTTTTACTTGACTTGAAACTTATACTTGAAAACATATAGCTGTCTTTATGCAGGGCCCCTGGCAAGGGGACCATCACATTTGGAGATTCATAAAATCTGTGCTATGGGGTCCGTGGAAGAAATTAGAAAGAACAAATATATATCTGACATTAGTACCATATGGTTTCATTATGTTTTACTCCTATTTACTTATTTTTCACTGAATATTCTCAGAAGGGGGTTGATTGCAAGGAGGTCATCATATTTGGTGATTTGTGGCAGCAATGTTCGAAAAACCCTGATATACAGGATCTAACGCACATCAATATGAATTATTTAAATCGCTCTTCACATTTCTGAATTAAATCACACAGCTACAGAAAACTAGCCAACAACCCAGAGGCACTTATTTTGGAGACCACAGCCAGATGCACTGAAGAATAAAGTGAGGTTAAAACTCACCGTGACCCTTTCGATGCTGTGGGGACGACCTCTCCATCCTAATCACTTAAACTCCAGTGGTCCAACATTACGTGTTAACCATCAGGGGACACAGAAAAGTGCCTGCAACAGCCATTCAAACACCTAAAGCCTGCTTTAGACCAACATACACTTATACATTTCCAAACAGAAAAGTAGTTTTTATCCAATCTGGTTCCTGAGACCAAATGTTCGGCCCTCAAAAACTCCTCCTCCATGTACCACATTACAGTCTGTGTGTGCTTGTGCACCTCAACATGCTAAACAAGCTCATGCGCTGTAATCCAGACGGCCTGTCATTAGCCTTATTAGGGTTGTGTGTTAGGCCCTGAGGGATTGTTAGGTGCTTCATAAAGTTATTAAATTTGGTGAAGTATAACATAACAACCCGGCAAAAAAACAACTGTTCGGTCTGCACACCTGCAACTCTCAGATAAGGTGTGTGCATGCGTGTTTCGGTGAGTTATTGTGCTGAACATGGCACTGTGCAATACTGACAAACAATTTGTAGGATTTCTGGGATTTCGACAATAATGATAATTCGATTTGTGTGTGTGTGTGTTTGTGTGTGGATGTGTGTGTGTGTTTGACTTGAAAAAAATGAAATGTTACTTAAACTAAATGAACAGTAGGTGGTGGCAATTCACTTAATATGCGAGTCATTGGCTTGCATCTACATACTTCCCCAATATAAAGCAGATTATTCTGCTATGTGAAGAGAGTAGTCTGAATTCACCATAGGCAAAATGTACCTGGATAACCTATGACTTCCAGTGAGATTCTGAAGTGCACAACCAATGGACACTTTACTATCCCATGAAACCACGAGAGAGAATTTGTGAATGGCAGCGAAGCAATGCAACCGACACTGATATGAATGTAGTACACCATGATTTCCTGTTTTAAACTGACAATTAAATGTACCATATTGATATAAATAAAGCAAAGAGAAAGAAAATATTCAATTTTTCAATATTAGCATCATAAACTGCATTAAAAACTACATTAAATCAAGGGTTTCCCAAACTGGGCTTAATGTAAGAACTACAGTGGGTTTGTGATTTGAGGTTAATTTAAACACTTGAACACTAAAAACAGAAAAAAAATGTTTACCTGCAAATGACACTGAATGCAAATGTGTTATGCATTAATGAACAAACATTAATAAACATGAATATAACAATGATATTACTAGTGATCGACCGATATATATATTTTTTTAATAAAAATAATTATTTGCATGTTTATGTGCCCGATAACCGATATTTATTTACTGTTATAAAGTAAATAAATGACTGAGTGAAGTAAGAACATACTTCACTTTGGTTTTTCCTCCTTTCAGTCATCTTTTTTTTTTAAGTGTTGAAAATTAGCAGTCTTTCATGTTAAATTTAATCTTCATATTACAACAATAAAAACATTTAAAAATATTTATAAAAAGCATCAGCAGCAACACTAATAAGCAAAATAAATGTAGAATGTCTAATGTTTTCAAATGGAGAAAATAAATAAAGGAAAGGAGTCATATCAACTTCATTTTAAACTACAGTTTTAGTAGGTTTATAAGATGTTTAATAGGCTAAAGAGTGAAGAATAATTCACTGGATAATGTTAATTCACTGAATAATATTCTCTGGAATATTGGAATATAATAAACAAAACATCGTATTTTATTGAATTTTTCAACTGGAATGTTATAACAGAACACATTTTATTTAAAGCATCAGCAGCAACACTAATATTAACAATAGGGATGCATCGATGCAGTATCGGTATCGGGCCCTATACTGAGCTCTTGTACTCGTACTTGTTAAAATGCCCCGATACCAAACGCCGATACCACACAGCACGTGATAAGCGTCATATTCAGACAATGAAACACCGACAACAGAACAACAGACAGCAGAATGGAGTTATTAGAGATTAAGGATGTCTACGAAGTATATGTATGCAATGAATATAATGTTAAACATTCAGTATTAACGCCTGTATAGCTGATGTGCGCGAGCTGATAAACAAA
>NW_015635045.1:69591-91876 GCF_001515625.1 Sinocyclocheilus rhinocerous | reverse complement strand
AAATACACAAAATAATGATCTTTAAAAAAGCATCATATGACCCCTTTAATTCAGCACTTTTATTTCCAACATGCGCCCATTCATGGCTGCTGCATATTATTTAATTCACGCAAAGTTACGTCTTTATTGGGACAGGACTTGACGGATTATCTTACGTGACTCTGTGAGTTCGTCTCGATTTCTTCGAGCCAAGCTGCATAAACTGCATATCAGGCATTTATGTAATACATCTAATTTGTGCATTAATGGCCGTTATGTTAAATAAAGTTTACTAACTACAGTAAATCAAGTACCTGTACACGGCGTAGTTGTTGTCTCCTCTCCCCTCAGACACGCTGCAATGGCGATCCTGCGCGCAATTCTCAAAACATCCACAAGATGGCGGCGTTTATCGGTGAATCCGATATTACAAAACCGATACCCGATTATTGTAAAATACTTCAATATCGGGAAAAATATCGGTAAATCGATATATCGGTCGATCTCTAATTATTAATTATGTTTTTGTCCTTCCAGATTATTAAATGCCTGCTGACAGCGTGGTTTATCTATGCAGTTACACAGAACTATACTCAAACTGTGATCGCTCGCGGAGATAATAAATAATTAATTTCCATAGAGTTGTATTTATTTAGATATTTATTAGCGAAATAATGGTTATATAGTAAATTTATTTAACTCATGCAAAGTTACTCTTTATTGGGAGAGGATCTTGACGGATTATCTACGTGACTCTGACTTCACGAGACTAATGATGAGCAGACAACAGAGAGAGAATTAAATTCAGCGCTTTTATTTCCAACATGCGCTCATTCATGGCTGCATATTTAATTCAGGCAAAGTTACGTCTTTATTGGGACAGGACTTGACGGATTATCTTACGTGACTCCGTGAGTTGGTCTCTATTTCTTAGAGCCAAGCTGCATAAACTACATATCAGGCATTTATGTAATGCATCTAATTTGTGCATAAATGGCTGTTATGTTAAATAAAGTTGACTAACTACAGCAAATCAAGTACCTGCACCATGCCATTGCTGTTGTCTCGTCTCCCCTCAGACGTGCTGCAATGGCGATCCTGCGCGCAATTCTCAAAACATCCACAAGATGGCGGCGTTTATCTGTGAATCCGATATTACAAAACCGATATTCGATTATGGTAAAATGGTATAGGTAAATCGATATATCGGTAAATCTCTAGATATTACACATCCAAAAAGTAGATTGTTTTTGACCAGGCCTCCAGAATCAACAGTAAATGAAGGTCACTCTATATATAATGAGGACAAAGAAGAATCTCACGTGCAATGGTTTTGCTACAACTTTGTTTGTAACTATTTCTATTTGCGAAACAGAGCCAAAACTGACCATATCTAGTCTCTACAATATTTGCGTGTAATAGCCTGTGTGTCTGTACGTTAGTATTTGCAATTGTGCTGATATTCAGGGGAAAAAAAATACTTATTGTGTTATACTTCTTATATTATATAAGACAAAAACCCTTAAGGGGTATTTTTGACCCCATATTTTCAGTTCTGAGGGTATTCTAACTTCATTCCAATAGGCCAAATCATAATTTTTTTTTTTTTTGCAAACTGAAAGTAACAATTATGATATTATTGTAGACAAAACATATCGCACATCCATAGCTGAACAGTGCTGAAAAGTGCTCTGGTTTGGTATGATGTAGAAAAGAAATGTAGCATTTGAAATTCTACAATAGTTTTGAAAAACGACTGAGAGGAGTAGTTAAACATAGCAAGTGTGTCCTAATGGCACTGTATTAATTCTGATTGGAACAAAGTTCAGACAGTCTGTAGTCATTTCCTGTTCCCTGGGATTTGCTGTCATTCCTTGGGTCCTGTGAGAGTGAGGGGAAAAGGAAAGGAGTGGTAAAGGAGAGGGGGAAGGAAAGACAGTTCAGGAAACAAGGGATCAGACAGGAAAGCACAAAGGAAAATGTCACGGCACAAAAAAGGGTGTGGCACTATCATACACGCTACACGCATCACTTCCTGTTCGATGGGCCTCTTTGATGTCTATCAGCAACAGACAGGCAATACACAAACAAACACATACTACTCGCACACCCCAGATACAAAAAGACGGGGAACAGGACAAAAGTGAAACAGACCATGAGAGAATCACGAGTGTGAGACACACAGACGATGTAATCTAAAAGAGGAAATGAATGACAGGGAGTGACTCAGCTTTGACCTCACATTCCCAAAAAATGATGGACACTAAAATACTCTGAAGCCAATCATTGTACGCTAAAGGGCACATCAGCTCAAAAGTTGAGACAAACTGGCTTCAGAAGAACTGAAGCCATGACAATTTCCCCCTCTTTCAAATACACGCACTTTACATATGCACACCTATACACACACAGAGAATTATCAGCACACACGGATCTACTGCTACACACAGTTTTTCCACTTCAAACCCAAACATGCGCGCGCACACACACACACACACACACAAAATATAGCAAGAGAACTAGGAAAAAGTCGAAAGCCTCTTCAAACGCTTTAGATTTCTTCAAAAGCGCGTGCTTTCTTGTATGCGTTTTTAAGCAGTGTGTGCTTAGAACTTGCTGCTAACCAAAAATATTTACTGTTGGTAAAATGATTCAACATGACAAAGATTTATTCAATTTTTTTATAAACAAGCAAAGCAAATGCAATAAATTTTGCAACTCGCATAAAACACTATTAGAGTTAAGGCGTTCACACCAACACAAATGTTCTGCATGAAAATTTGGTGAGATTTCCACATGCAATATGTTACGCCTTTTTAGAAAAGCACCAAGTTCAACTTTGCATTTCCGTCGCTTAGCAAAAAAAAGTCTGTTCAATTCGTAGGATGTAACCAAAAGGGTGAATCTTATTGGTTGGCCAGTTTTCTAGCAAAGCAATTAAAAACAGGTTAGAACAGCTTTTTGTAATAAATAAATAAAAAATGAATAGATGCATTTAAATTAAACTATTTATCGTAACAAATTTTTACACCAAACATTCATCTTGGTGTGGATGTGCCATTAAGGTTGGGAACAGAGAACCTATTTTTATTCCGAACCAGTTCCAAACACTAATGGTAAAGAGTAAATGAACTAATGACTTACTTATTAAACCACACATTATTTTAATAATACGTATTTGAAATTCGAAATGACCTTCTCATTCGTCAACAGGCTGCTGAGGACAGAACATGTTAAACAAAGTGCATTTCTCTATTTCTTTTTTAAAAGTGCAAAAAAGAGAATTGAATCAACTAATCAGAATCAACTGGAATAAAGGAAGGAATCGCTCAAAGCATGTAAATAGGAAACAATGCATAAATCACTGAAACAATCAATCTATAAATCCATCCATCAATTCCAATCTACTATCATTTATTTAAAGAATTACAGACCAGACAAAAGGAAAACATTACACGTTCTATTTACATCTGTAAACATAAAATAACACAGAAAATATTTAGGACCATTTCACTGAACTCTCGCTAGTCAAAATCACTATGATCAGCCAAGATCAGCAGGCTAAAACACAAGGTAACATCAAACATGCAGCGTGTGGCCTGTCTAGTCACCAGTCTATTTGGTCTAGAGCTCCGAGAACAGTTGTTACTTAAAGGGTTAGTTCACCCAAAAATGAAAATTAGTCCATAAATTACTCACCCTCAAGTCATCCTAGGTGTATATGACTTTCTTCTTTCAGACGAATCCAGTCGGAGTTATATTAGAAATTGTCTTTGATCTTTCAAGCTGTTTCATGCCACTCAGCGGGTGTTGTATGCATCAGTCCAAAAGAAGTTAAATAAAAAGCGCCCATCCATAAAAAAAAGTGTCTCACACGGCTCCGGGGGGTGAACAAAGGCCTCCTGTAGCGAATTTTAATCCCTGTTTCGGAACAAAGCAATCGATCTACAGGTGTGAAAACACCCTAAGGTTAACTAATGAGGTCTTATTGTAAAGTGATACCTATTGGTCTTTATAGTTCTTTTGCACTTTAATCTGTGTAAAACTTTTAACTTTATACATTTTTCTGTATTGCTTTATTGCATTTAAATGTTGTTATTTTTGTTATAAGAAAAATTTTATTAAACCTGTTATACTGTATTATGACAGCACTTTTTTAAACTAAATTTCAATATCGTGATAATACCGAATACCGTAAAGAAAGCATGAGCAATTAATCGCAACATGAAAATTTGATACCGGCATATCCCTACTTGAGGGTGAGTAATTTATGGGCTAATTTTCATTTTTGGGTGAACTAACCCTTTAAGTAGTTCCCTTACATACACACACACACACACACACACACTCAAACATCCCACTTATAAGCACAAGCACACACACAAGATGTTTCTGCACGGCTGTAACTGCAGTGACCTTTCTTGAACAAGGCCTCCGAAATTCAGTACGCACACACAGATTACAGTAACGAGAAAGAGAAGAATAATGAAACAGAATGTGAGACCGTGTTACACTATCAACTTCCTCTTGCAGAGGCTTGTGGGCTGTTTGCACTTTACTGTTTGTTTGCTTTGTACTTTCATGCACTTTTGTATGTGTGTGTCTGTTGTGTTGTGATATGCAGCTCTCACTTTTTTGTTTCTTGCAGCAGGAGTTGAAAAACAGTGGTTTCCTCTGTGGCATTTTACAGCTGTCTGGATACAGATGACAAACACGGGAGCAGAAATCAACTTCATCAAACACACTGTTATTTGCAGATGCACCAGAGAAGATCAGAGTGTCAATTTTATTTAAGGTTAGTCTAGCCAGACCACTGAGACCTCATCAGACCAACGTGCCTGACCAAATATCGACCCAACAGGTCAAGATACAACTGAGAATCCCATCCACACAATCTCACATGTCACTGTTTGACTTAATTTCCCCCCTTCATTTATTTTGCTACTGGTTTTGTTATGTCACCTCTGTTAAACGAACTCCTGTTTTGAGTAATGCAATGCCTTAAATGGCGAGATGTTTCTTTGACAAACATTTTTTTACAGGGGCATTATAATATGATTTTTTTAATAATGTTTTTTTTTATTTGATTGCAATTTACCAATACATTCCTGCTTACATTTCTAATGCACTTAATGTTTGAAGTTATTCAAAATAAGTAGTATGAAAATATAATCAAATTACTGACAACTTGGCCTACATTTCCACTTGCCTTACAACAGTCTAGAGGTCACAATCTCATCTAACAAGAAAAAGTAGGTGTACCAAGCTTGACAAAATTTGGACAAATATTATAGTCTATCTGTTTCTTTCTGGACGTGACAAAGTCACACAAACAGCCAATAAATACCAAAAAATTTCAATAAAGAAGCACCTATTTTTTTCTGTAATAAGGTAAAAGAAGCATCACTGACAAAGTATTTTAAAAAGGAAACTTACCGTTTTTTTTTTTTTTCCAAGTTGTAGCCTTCAAATACAGTGGTATTTTTCATAATGTTGTGGAGATGCCTTCACATGACATCAACACCTCTGTGCAGCTGCGGTTGTACAGTAGCTATTATTCAAACCAGACAATGGACCGTTCGTCCACCGAATCCAGCAGTGTCCCCCATAATATCGAAGTAAGTGTGCATCATTGAAATTGTTCTCACTAAAAAAAAATTCTCATAACATGAGATCTGCAGTTTAGTTTAAATATGAATTATTATAGCACTCCTCGCTGTCATTAAAACATTGCATGCCACAGGAAAAGTGATTATTAAGCGCATCAAATACAAATATGTCTAAATTCATATAATTTTGGTTTAACTTCTGCGTAATGAATATGTAATTTCAGTGCTTATCTCCATTAATGAGAGTGGAATATTTAATGTAAATGTGTATATAGAAATGAAAACAGAGTTTAAAATCCTTGTTTACTTCATTACTTTTCTCACTCCAGGAAAAAGAGTGCGTACGCACAGTCAAGAGCATCCGTACGGTGTGCACATATTTACGGCAAGTGATAAGTGCATGGAAACAGCAACGTTATGAGGCCCCTGGACATCTCAAATTAGGACTTTTTCAATGAACCACACAAACTTTTTTTTATGTTGCAAAACTGGATTTCTATGCTTGCTTCCTCTCAGCTGAAATTCTGCAGAGGTTACTACTTAACGTCAATCAACATATGACAAGCGAACGAAACCTCGAGAGACGGACCATGCACAAGCTCAAACCATAAAGCCACAGCAGCACATACTGTATGGCACGCTCACTGCCTCCATTCAAAAGTCATATCATGTCTTCTGCTCTGCATATCCTTCTGAAGGATCCCAATATTTAAAACTAGTGGCTGAAGTTTATTTTATACAAGACCCTTGATCATTTCAATCTAATCTTAACAGTTTGTAAATTGTTTGTACAATGCACAATACAGTTATGCTTTTTAAATGGGCTATTACTGAATGATGATGGACCAGTTAAAATATAAAAACATCAGCTCACAGTAAATTGAACTTCATTTTACATGCAAATATGGCATTACCTAGGACTCTTAAAGGCACAGCGACCAAAAAAAAAAAATTAATTCCAAAAGTTAGAGGTAAGAAAATGTTCATTTAAAAATAAACTAAATTATAAATTAGTAAAAATATTTTAAAATTGGCCCCAAGAGGCCTTTAGCTTCAAAGTCACCCAAAACACTGCTCAAAAAATTCTAAGTTATTCATTTATTTGGAATACTTTGGTCAAGGATAAACCTGCTCATCACATGCTCATCATAAGCTCATTAAACAAATCACATGAAAGAGGAAATGCAAATTCTCTGTAAAAGCAGTTGACTTTTTAAACTCCTCCTTTTAATGTCAAAAAACCCTTTCACAATGACAAACACCCCCCGTCCTCTGAGGCAAAACAATTCAACATGATAAAAGTCCACTGGCACAAGGCAACTACTTCTAAAGACAGGCGGTGCACTTCCAAAACGGGTTCATTACAGCAACTGGAAAACTCATTAAGATAATCACAGTCTCAATGGAAATTGGAAACTCACACTGTCATGTTTGTAATGAGATCAGCAGAAAGTTGCCTCATAAAAAAAAATAATAATAATAATAAAAATGCAGGGATAGTTATAAGACCAAAGATGTGAACACATATATGCCACTTATGTTAATTGAAGGCAATTTCAAATTCTTCCACTCTTTCTTTCACCAGATAAACCAGAGAAATCGCATTTGGTCTCGTACTGTATCGCGTACCTTGTCAGTGTCGTGCGCTTTGCTTGGCCATTTGTTGTGATAAACAGGAAAGTGTGTTCAAGCGCCAGCAAAACAGTGTAAAGAAATACTCTTTGTGAGAAGCAGTCAATCAGCAGAAATTAAAAGCAGCTTTTAAGTGTATTTATTTCTTGTCTCAGTCTTTAGCGCAGTTGTCGTTGCTAGGAAAGGCTTGTTTTGTTTACTAAGTCGCTTTGGATAAAAGCGTCTGCTAAATGACTAAAAGTAAAGTAAAGTAAAGATAAAAGCTTTGTGGGCAGCCAAAGGTGATTATTAGCAGTGCTATGTTAATGTATATGTATGAACAAACAGGGGCTGCCTCAAAACCAAGTGAGATTCCTTCCTAACCAGCACTTCTGAACAACACACGCACGTGCAGCAACTATCTAGGTAGGAAGGGCATTATGATTTGAGACACAGCCAGTGAACAGACTCAAGGAGAGCAGTGTAAAGGCTGATTTATACTTCAGCGTCGGACCTACGCCGTAGCTTACGCATAGACGCACACCCTACACCGTAGCCTACGCCGTAGCCTGACGTGCACCTCTCCAAAAATCTAACAGCGAGTCAATTCTACGCAGACCGCAAGCGCTGTGATTGGCCGACGAGCCGCTTCTTCTTCGGCTTTTGCCGTGGTACTGCGGGTTTACACCAGCAACATGCCTATGGACACTGCAGACTAGTGGTTTGCATGTGTACTGCACGTTGACGCGGACAACGACGCAGAAGTATAAATGAAAACTGACGCATAGCCTACGGCGTAGATCCGACGCAGAAGTATCAATCAGCCTTAAACCTCACTCACACCTAGCTCTCTATGCATTTTCCACAGTCGCGTGCGTGCGGTTGTTTGCCTCTAACAGATGAATAGATCTCTTATTTCAGCTGCATGCAAAAACGTGGCAGCCGGTGCACACTCAAGTAGCCTTATTATAGCCGATTCTTACAACATGGTAAACATAGGTTTAGCCAAAATGTGATAGTTACTATGCATACAGATATTGAAAAAAAAAACTCTACACAGTCTAGTAAGACTGTAAAAATAACTTTTTTATTAGCCTGCTTTTTGTATTAGCCTCATTAAAAAGAAATAAATTCATATATTTGATTATATAGAAGTAATCTCGTCAATAACTTTACTAAATTGGCTGAAACCATGGTTCCGAGGGTTCAGCAATGCCTGAAGGAAATCTCAAGGGTCGTTTTCGTTAATGCAATCACATTAATGCACAAGATTTCATTATATATATTTTAATGTACCAAACATATCTGGTTTATCATTAAATTAAACACCCATAATCATACAGAAAGCAATCTTGGACACACTTTCGAGCTCCGTTAAAAGGTTTTAATAGATTGACTCGTTGCGGTCTCACTCGATGCCTTAAGAAAATCTCACTCTCCTCAAAAATAAAAAAATAAAAAAAGATTTTCTGTATAACTTACCCGCTATCTGCCTCTGTTTCGCCTTCCTCCGCAGTAAAGTCAGGGCTCTGTATGTAGATTCTCTGAACTGTGAAGTTAGAGATCGCGTTTGTTGGCCATTGCAGCCTTTATCCATTTCCAAACTCCTTCGCCAACTCTCTCCTGACTTCTGAACTCAACTTTTAACCCTGGACTTTTTCTTTGTGAGACTCTTCTTGATGCGTAAGTCTCAGTCCTGAGACGAAGCAGTCATTATTCATGCTGCTCCGTCATTAGATGTTAGCGTTATCGTTTCATTTCTTAAAAAACTCTCATATAAATGACTTTCCGTAGACGCTACCCTGTAACCATTCAAACCGCAAAGCATCACGGGACATGCAGTCTCTTCAAGTGTGCGTCTTTTGACTGTAGTAGTTTCCCTAATGACGCCCAGCGGACTCTTCTTGATGCGTAAGTCTCAGTCCTGAGACGAAGCAGTCATTATTCATGCTGCTCCGTCATTAGATGTTAGCGTTATCGTTTCATTTCTTAAAAAACTCTCATATAAATGACTTTCCGTAGACGCTACCCTGTAACCATTCAAACCGCAAAGCATCACGGGACATGAAGTCTCTTCAAGTGTGCGTCTTTTGACTGTAGTTTCCCTAATGACGCCCAGCGAACTTTTTAAACTGTCCAAAGCAAGACGTAATCAAAAGACGTAATTATTTTCAAATATAAAATTATTAAATTAAACTTTTTGCATATCAAGAGACCCCAAATCTTATATCTGACACAATAATAGTGATAATTTGGGTTTCATTTTTATTTTTCCACATAACGTGTCTTTTTTTCTTTTAAAAAAATACAAATAATTATTTCACACAATATGTATCCCTCATTAAATCTCCAGCATAAAAGGGTGGTTACAGCCATAACATGGATATAACACAAATTAACAAAGTATATAGTATTTGAAGTTGTTTAAATAACATTTAATTTTGGATGGGTTGGCCTGATGCCCAGAGGCTTCTGATGATGCTGCTGCCATTGTGGACTGATACTTCCCAGACTTTGATCTGAATGAAACTGTAAATATACAAAGTAAATATCACATACTTGTGTTACAGTGCTTGACCAATCTATGTGACTAAATAGATATCTAATCTGAAGTTAAATCAGAATGACTGCTGGGAAAAACTTTTTGTTTGTTCACATGCCAGAGAACGGTGACAACATGAAGCAATCAAACCGAGTGAATAAGCATTAAGAGACCCTGACAGTAAAGAACCAAGCTATCACCCACGTGGCCTGAAGATTGCTCGTCTGTGCATTGAATTTACACCAAAAACAACCACACACATTAGCCTGTTCGCTGAGCTTGTTCATTTGCATAGTTTGTGGGGACCTTTGCAAACTAGGATGAACTACAAACATTCTAATTAGAGTCAAATAAACCATACCCATAAAGTCTCCGCAGAAACTGAGAACGGTGTGCCTAAAATATGCTCCCCAAAGGGACTGAATCCTATTTGTTATTTTAAAAGTAGAACAAGAAAATACTTCTAGTATTATTTTAATGTTCATGCAAAGATCAGTAGGTAATCATCCACATAAAACATACAAATATAAAATAAAAGCTTTTAAAAGCGGCTCCTAAAATGGCACACATAAGGACCCCTGTGCCTCACAGTCTGTGGTGAATAATTACACATTAGATATCTACCATGCCATCTGAGGTGTGTTAAAAATAGTATGATCTACTTTCTGTGTCACGTGATCCAATGACTGGAGACTACCATGACTTTCCTAAAATGCAACTGGGTGACAACTACAGTAGATCACTGCACGGAGAGGGTAGATGTCAGGGAGTTCTAGAACAGCTCAAACTACAGATCAGGAAACATCAACAAAGTAGCGTCAGAGTGTAAAATAGAACCACGGGATATTGCCTCCAATCTACATTGTTTACATACATTTTCATTAAAAGTGATAGTAGAGAGACTGTTATAGTATCATTTCATTATGTTGTTTAAGGCTGAATTGCGTCCACTTCACTGCCTGCAATTTACACTCACAGTCTTTTTCTAGGTGCACTAGCAGCTGCCATGGTAATGTTGTTAGTGGCAAAGCCATTCATTCAGCTGTAATAGAATCTCACATCCTTACCTGAGCTCTGGACACGACAGCAGGTCAGCTTCTGAAACATCAGGAAGAAATGTCATATTTGTCCTATTTGATGTAATACAAGAACATCTTTGTGTCTGCTTTTATCTGGGCACTCTCACTTGTGCTTCAGCATCACCTTGATAAAATAAACCCTTAATAACTAGAATACTTGAAGTACAATTTTTACTGAGAGGCTATACAGGCTTTTCTTCAGATTAAATTCAATGTCAAACAGCTTACATAGCTTATGCATGTAGCCTGTATGGGGTCAGAAAGATATTTTTAGGAGAAAAGAATACGTCTATTCAGCAAAGATGCATTAAATTAATCAACAGTGACAATGAAGACCTTCATAATGTTACAAAAGATTTCTTTTCTAAATCAAAGCTGTTTTTATGAACTTTCAATTCATTAAAGATTCCTGGGGGGAGGGGGGTATCACTGTTTCCACAAAATAAGCAGCACAACTGTTTTCAACATTAAGCTTTTCCCTTACAGGAATAAATTACATTTTAAAATAATTTTAAAATCAAAAACATTGCAATTAATATTTCCAAAATCAAATAATTTAGTCTTGGTGAACATAACAAACTTACAGTAGTTACAGAATTTATATCTCTGAAAATCTACCCAACAAATCATTTTTCAGTAACAGAGTTTGTTGAGTGTGTGTGTGTGTGTGTGTGTGTGTGTGTGTGTGAGTGATTTCAGTTAAACAGACATTCCACTGTATCCTAAGTCTGCAACGGAAAAAAACTAAATATATCAGGATCTCTCACTAAGGAACGTTGTAATGTCATAAGGTTTGCAGTGTAGCCTATTGGCTGAGCAATGTGGAAAGGGTGAATGGGTGCTTTTAAAAAGACGTTGCCCTGGTAACAGAGTTTTGGCCGACTCTCACCTCACTATGAGCAGCCAGTGAGTGAGTCCAGTTCTGCAAATGATCATTTCCTACACCCACTGCACCACCCAAAACACTTACACATGCCCACAAAGTGCCTTCTAGCAACTATTCACACATATATTCTACAAAACATTCCTTTTCAAAAAACAAAAACATGTATCTTTAACTGTGTAAGATATTCATATCCCATGGTATTCAAAGAAAACCATATCCAAGAGCATCCAGAAACATAGTAGCACCATGGTAACCATGATACTGTTTGTAAGTGTTCAGATAGCGACAGAGGTTAAGAGCAGCCGTTTCGTTTCTCAGATAGACCTGATCTTGACAGCTATCAATCGAAGCATGTCTTCTCATGCTTTTAAATCGATACATTGTGTTTTGTGTGTCTCTCTTTCTCTCGGTCTCTCTCTGTCTTACCTTAGCCTGGATGATGAGTGCTCTTAGGCAGCTGACAAAAGCCATGTTCACAGGTACCCACACTGAGGGTCAGGTTCAAAAGGTCGAGGCTGAACAGTCATGAAGGTTGCCGTGTAAGTCTGTGTAGATTAACGGCTCTCTGAGAGTCTGATGGTCCGGAGTTCAGCGGCTTGAAGAAGCAGATAGGGAGGGGCCACAAGGCCATATTTCAGCTGGCCAAGAGGAAAGATTCTCTGCATACCACTGGAGCAAGCGCTAAATGCTAACACACAGCGGGAAAAGCATAGAAGCCCAGCCGGATCTGCTATCAGCACACCATAGCAAGCTTTCGAGGGGTCACTCCACTGTTATTCCATTCTTGTATTATTGTCTTTCTTCAGTGAAATACAAAAAGAGATGCTGGCCAGAATGAGCTACTGTAATTTTACACCATTCTAACTCATCATAATGTTTGAAAAGATTTGTGAGTTAAATTTAAGACTGTTCCACAGACAAAACTATTATAGTTGCATGATAAGGACTTGCAAAGACGTGGGATATAGCCCAAGGACCATTTTATTGTGTTTTTTGTCCTTTTGTTTCAGCAGTATAAAAATATCTATGTGAATGGTATGCAAGAGTCATTCTGATATTCTGCCAAACATCTGTGTATTTTCTGTAAACATTTTGTGTGTGACAGAAGAAAGAAAATAACCAAATGGAAAAATGACAAAATCAGTTTTGAGTGTAATAGCGCTAACATACAAAATCTCACAAAAGTAACTTCACGCCATTGTTTTAACACTCCAAAATATTCAGCTTCCTTCATTGGAATGGTAAAGAGCTTTACTGTGAATTGAAAAAAAAATTTTCTCATTGTTATATATATATAACATTATTAAACTGTATTTATGTTACGATATTATTTTACTTCAAAAGTCTAATTTCCAGTTGGTGGTCCTGTCCTGCTTTTAATGTGGAAGGACTTCACAGAGCATCTAAATTATTTGCTGTGGCAATTACTTTAAACCAAGGGTTCCCAAACTTTTTTTTATCAGCTTAGTATTTAAGTATACCCCCTGAGTTAACATTTCAATATTATGCATGTTCATGTTTCTCTGATGTTAGTTAATGGTCACATGACATGCAGGTGAACAAATAAAATATTTAATCATTTTTAGTAAGGGTTTTATTTTGACTGTTGTCTTAAAATGATGTTGTTGTTGTTTTAATTTTTATGAACTTGTAAACCCCACCCTAGTGAAAAATAAATATACTAAAATGTATTTTAAGTACATTTATTTCATGCTAAGTATACTACAGATACATTTACATATTTTGTACTTAATAAAAATACCCTGTATTTGTACTTTTAGTATACTAAACTGGTATACTTAAAGTCTGCTAAATCGAAACAACAAATTTTTTACGTAATGCACTTTTTTTTTTTAATTGTGCAGAAGTAGTGCTGAAGTATATTTGATTGTGCTAAAGTGAAACTATTGCAAGTATACTTTAAATATCTTGCATTTATTCAAAGATCATACAATCCTCATCAATAGTGACATTAAAACACATTTTAATAGGAAATGTGAACTGTGCACAATTAGCACTCCAAATAAAGTTTAATTATATATTTTTTTTATATATCAGTAAGTATCAAGCAATATGTCAGCAAATATGTTAATAGATTTGAACTATACTTAGTATGAAATAAATGTATTTTAAATATATAACTTTTTTTTCTAGTGCAGGAAGACTCTACTCTAAACAATTAACATATGATCACTGGTGTAAGGCCTATGCATTTTTGGTGTATATTTATGCAAATGATAGCTTTAACAGTTTAAATGATGTGAATATAAAATTAAGCCAGTATTTATGTTCCTGGATGCCTGCCTATTGCACATTTTGGTTTCACCCCTTATATCTGATTCAACTGTTTAATTCATTATTAGAGTCTCCAAGACCTGAAATGGGTATATGTCAGATAAGGGAGACATCCAAAATGTGTGGTGTTGAGAACAAGGGTGGGAAACACTGCCTTATTATAGCACAGCTTAGGAATAAAAGAACTTAATAGCCTGAGATGGCAACATGAACACCAAACTACCTTAAAACCAAAAACGAGGACACTCTGGAATATTACAGCGATTTGATAACTCTGTTTCAGACTATTATATCAGACCCCTGCAGGCAAACAGACACACATATATACTGTTTGTATATAGTTATCAGTAGCTCTCTTGAGCAGTCGCACCCACTCTTATTATGTGTCAAAGACACAGAAAACAAAAACTAACAGTGTTTTCACTCTCCCACTCCAGCATGCCAGAGATCACACACACACACAGACACTCCTTTACACAAGTCTACACACACAAGAATGTGTCCGATTCCCATGAGCACCTCCGTCAGCAGATTTTCTCATTTGAAATACTGTATTAGAGGAAGTTCTGCATCAACTAATCTACATTCATCTCATTTACAGTCATTTGGAAATATTTTCTATTTATCACCACACAGACAGGAAAAGTGGTATTCATTGAGAGGCTGCTCACTGCAGAGCAAATGGGTGGAGCTTACGTCTAGCTCCCCCTCGCTAGACGTCCAGCGAGGATGAGCGAATGTAATTTGTGCCTAATGGGTGGAGCTAGAATATCCAACCACACCCTAACCCTACCCACAACTTTACCCCTCCACCCCATTAGACGTCCAGAGAGGTGGCGTTGGAAGTCATTTGACTCTGCAGTGAGTACCATTCTTCCCGAGTCACATTAAAGATTCGTTCAAAACGAACGAATCGTTCAAGAACGACCCAACACTAAGTACCACTTGAATTCATTTCCAAAAGTTCATTCATTACGTGCACCTTCCTTAAGCTTGTAAAACTGCTTTCCTCAAATACGCTATTGTTGGCTCATGGCTGGCTCCGTGTTGATATTAAACCAGACACCTCAATATTAAAATTGTATCAGTGTGTGCAGTCAATTTGATTATTAATTATAGTAATAAGGACATTAAATGGTTATTTTGTTTATTCTTGCACTCACTCTGACTGACAAAAACATAATTTACATACAAAGTCCAAGATGATTCTTAATTCTAATTGATTTCATTTGTGTCACCCTGCAATACCCCATCAAACATAACAATCATCTATAAAACAACTCTGTCATTGTCGTCATTTTTTCTGTTTCTCTGTCAAACACAGAGAGAAAACACTGTAAATGACCTGTCAATAGACATTAACTGACTTTCTTCACGTTATCTGATTCATTCTAATTCAGTCAGGAGAAAATGACAAGTCAAAATTTCAGCCAGTGCAGACTACAATATATGTCCTTCATTATTTCAAAAACTCTCAAAATTACTTCCTGAATTAGTTTTTTGGTTATGTAATTCAAAGGCTCACTATGGAATATTTTTTAATAAAATGATAATGATTCTCTCTTTTTCATTTCACACCCATTTTTTATAAGCATATCTGGTAACAGTTGGGTTCAGAAGAGATGACGTTTGATCAGTTCCACTCCAAGAAAAAAAGGATGACAGTAACTGAACAAAGTAAAATGAAAATATGCAAACAATATGCTATAATTGACTGAGGGATGAATCATCGGAAAGAGCTTGCATTTAGAATAAAGAGTTTCCTTAATGGCTCTGCCTGTGAAAAACAGCTGAAACATTTAATGAAACAACATATGAAATTTGAACTGAACTGAGGTAAACATAATATTATACCAAACATGAATGATATACGAGCTCATAACAAACCACCAACATTGCTATGATGCATTTCCCATAACCTGCTATAACCAGTTTTGCTCTCAAATGGAAAAGGTTTTGCTAACTCTTAAGCCAGTTTCACCCTTCCAATGATATAAACATGTAATTTTTGGTTCCATCTTTTCAGAGAAAATTTTTATTGCAACCAGATGCGGCTGCAAAGATATCTTAGAAAGGAGCTGTTACCAGGACCTGTTTATGATATGTGCTTCTTGTCCCTAACAGAGGCATTAAGGGTTTGAAAGAGCAATCTGCTCACTCATCTCTCAAGAATGTAATTTAAACCATGAGCAGAGAACAGGATTCTAGGCATCAATATCTACATCAAATACTGAAATGCAGACAACAATTGTTCCTTTGACATTCAGGTCCCAACTGCTACTTCCTCAGAGATGGGCTCAGTGTCGTCTTTCTCTGATGTTCTGCGATGTTATCTCCAAAGACAAAAGATTCTAAGCTGAGAAATTCTTCTGCTTTCCTGTGCAGTCTGTTGTTCTTTTCTACTTGTGCAGGACTGACTCAAGTTATCACAAGCAGCAGCAGCACCAACATGGATTTTCGTTAAAGGGGTCATATGATGCTATTTTAAAGATCATTTTTTGCAAATCCAGGTAATTAATCATAGAACAATAATGATTTTTAACATTTATGACTGTTACAGTGTCACCTATGGTCGGATTTCCATAAAACTTTGCATGCTTGTTTAGAATCATATGCTGCATATGCTTGTGTGGTTTCATGAAGTTTTGAGTTTTCGTTTAGGATTTATAAGGTTTTGGGTAGGCTATATTTGACCATGTCCCTTTTAAAAATTAATCTTTTATAGCTAACCAGTATAAAATTCAGCATTTTTTGATAATTATTGAATTCAGATAATTGAGACTGCAGTGGTTTTTGTTGAGATTGACCAAAAAACCTATGACTAGTTTGCAAAAGTACGTTGTTTTTTAGAAAATCTTGAATGATTAATGAACTATTTAATTGACTGTAGCGGTTCTTGAGGCAAAGTTCAAAATGAGAGATATAATCATATGATATGAATATTGTGTGTATGCCTCCATGCATAAAACGCTGCGTGATTACAGAGGTGTAAAACTCGTTAGCGCCACATAGTGACTGTGTTCTTTCAAATTACTCACAGACTTTTAGGGTCACGAGTCAAACAGAACCACACAGTTTCATTCCGATCAGCCTCTGGTAACCTTGTCTAATAGATGCTCAAAATTCATTGGACAATGGTGGCCATGTTTTTTGAGATACGCAAATGTCCTCATAGACTTGTGGCACACTGGATACCAATTTTCAAGTCGATTGGACAAATTGCATAGTTCTAGCTGTTATTATGTTTTTCCCCCTCTTGTAGCGCTACCAAGTGGCCAAGCGCTGCATTTTTTTTTTATTTGACCAAAGATTGAGCTCAACCAAGTTTGGTGAAGATATCTCATTCCGTTCGAGATTTATAGCCATTTTAGTAAAAGTGGCCACACCCCTTTCGTATTTTTTGGTATCTCTGTGCGACCGTAAAGTCAAAAGTTAATGTGTTTTGTCCATCGTGAGCCATGCTCCAGCTGAATCTGAGTCTGACCCTGCATCTCAATATGTTCATACTATCCATCCTAAATAGTATGTGAAATTAGAATGAGTGTGTCCCAAAGCATAGATTGTTGAAAAGAGTAGCCTATGCCAAAAGTCCCCGGATGGTCTACTATTCCAGGTCGATTTTTGAAGTTTTGGCTAAAATTGCCCACGATCCATTACGCTTTGGCAAAGGATTCGGTCCAGAACTAGAAACAAGAATAAAACGCGTTCGAAAAACTACAAACGTAGCGGATGCGTGCGTTCGACGGTTAGGTAGAGAGGTTTACAAAAAGGGTTTTGGAAGAGAAAGGAAAAATTGAAATCGCATCATATGACCCCTTTAAGAATGCCAGGTTCCTTTACCTTGCGTTACAACAGCTTTTGAATGGCACGACAGGCCATTCACCCACCCACACGCTACACAACCAAGGCAGAAACGCATACCCTGATAGCAGTATAGAAAACTGATATAATTTAGCAAGCCTGTAAACATCTAAATCAATGATTAAATAAAGCATATTTTTTTTGCAAATCCAGGTAATTAATCATAGAACAATAATGATTTTTAACATTTATGACTGTTACAGTGTCACCTATGGTCGGATTTCCATAAAGGTGTCTGTGTTACATTTGATCTGCAACAGCAATGTTAACTTTTATAAACATCCGTTTGGTCGTTAACTTTTAAATGCATCATTATGCAGAAAATATGAGCAGAGTTCTCGGCATGAAAGACCCGCGACTGGCAGATCAACGAGCTACTTCTTTTCTCTCCAATACGGTAGGAGTTAAATGAATTGAAATGTGGTGGATGTTAACTCGGTCATTCTTGAGAAGTGGGACAAAACAGGCTGCAAAATTGAAAAAATAAAACCTTGTACTCAGACAAATGAAACTATATTTATGTATCTTGTACTGAGCTACGATACAGCCTCCCAACTTTTCTGTTTTTTAACAAAATGTGCTTTTTTTTTTTTTACCTTGGACTGTGAGACGCGTTTCCATTAGGCGTATTTTCAATTCGCAATTTCAATTTGCGCAATTTGAAGGGTAATGGAAACGCGCCGACTGGGTGCGTCGTGTATCTATGCGACAGAGCGTCCGTTAAAGACGCAGTTCACGTGATAGTATGTCCCAGTCCCAAAGCTTGCCTACTCTTCTACTACTTTCTACTTCTTACGACTTACTACTTTTTCTTCACCAAAAGAATACATACTTTAAGGGTGTAGTCAGGGGCGTAGATTACGCGGGGGACGCGACATTTCTGTCCCCCTCACTTTTGAAATGATGGCTACGCCCCTGGGCGTAGTATAAGTAGGCACATTGAGACGCAGCTTGTTTAGGAGTTATGAGCGATTTTATACTTTTGATCGCTGTAGCGCCCCCGTCAGGCTGACTGGGATGAGCCTTGGTGACGTTGTAGATGGTGTGAGTACCATCTCTCCAAGTTTCAAGTCTCTATGACTTATGGTTTGGTCTGCCCGATCAGTTTTAGAAGGAGAATACTGATCCTTCTAACAATTACAATAGGGTTTCAGCGCTTGAAACCTAATCAGTGCTACATGCTTGAAACCCTAAAAAAGAAATCAAATATCATAACCATCCTAAACTAGTGTCAGTAGCTGATTAATTAATTTGTCACAAAATCTTTTATAATTCATAATTTGGTTACACAATTTTGGTGGTGACTATTGAAATTGTATTAAGTCCCAATACAATGGAAACACTTTTATAGATAGATACTTTGAGAGGAAGTCCAGCCACAGAAATCCAGCAGATGAGGTTTGATTCTGATTGACTGCTGTGACAGAGCCATATGGGAGTCCCAGCGGTGCTACTTCTGTCCTGGATAACAGGTGAAAAACATCTTTGGGTCAGCTGAGCCACAGTGCACCAGCATCGACTGAAATGTTGAAATTTGAGAAGTTCAGACAGAAAGAGAGAGTATAAAGTCTGGAGTCTGAAAATGCTGTAATGATCACATTAGAGATTAGAACAGCTGCTCTGAAGGATCTTTCATAGTTGAAAGTGACCTTTCTCCTCTGCCCCAGCAGTGAACTTTCTTATTGCTGTTATTAATGTAATAAAACATGCCTCTCTCTCTTACACACTTTCCACTGCCTTTTTGTGGCATTTTCATTTGTATAGTATAGTGGACAGGAAGCAATGTGGGAGGGAAGAAGAGACTAAAATGGGCCAGGATTCGAACTCAGGTTGCCCAAAGCGCAACCATGAGGTTGTCGGCTCCAGCAGAATGCTTTTTCAGAGGTTTTAGATCACGCCAATATGGTAAAGCTCAGGTATCTGGCACAATAGCGAGGCTGAGCCCTTTGTGCTGGGCATGGACCTTGAATTGCTCTATAAGGCTCCAGCACTTTAGCATCCCATCATGCCCTTAGGTGACCTGTGAGAAGGTTTTTTTTTCTCTGTGCCATAATCTCTGGTTGGCCAGAAACAGTACTCCGGCTAGCGTTCACAGCGCTCCGGGTGCCTGTACAGCAGCCTAGAGTTGAACCACAGAGAATCTGGACTGTGATCATTCATTCTGACAGACTGCAGCTGCTGCCCTGATAATGACGCACACAAAGCATGATGATACACGGTATAGAGTCATAACAGAGCTCATCATTCTTTCTTTCTCTCTTTTTATGTTTATATATGCATACATATATACTACCTGTCAAAAGTTTGAGGTCTGTAAGATTTTTTAAATGTGAAAATTTTGAATTTACTTTGAAAGAAATCTATGCTCACCAAGGCTGCATTCATTTGATCAAAAATACAGTAAAACAGTAATATTATGAAAAATAATTACAATTTTAAATAGCTGTTTTATATTTTAATATAAATTAAAATGCAATTCATTCCATTTGAAAAATTGAAAGTTGAATTTCAAACATGAATCACATGATCTCATGAGTCACATGATCCATCAGAAATCATTCTAATATGCTGATTTGGTGCTCAAGAAACATGCTTTTTATTAGTGTTGAAAACAGTTGTGCTGCTTAATTTAAAAATTTTTTTTTTTTTTGTAGAAACCAGTATACATTTTTTCAGGATTCTTTGATTAATAGAAAGTTCAAAAGAACAGCATTTGTTTGAAACAGATCTTTTGTAATAACTGCCTTTACTGTCACTTTTTATCAATTTAATTAATCTTAGTTTCTTTAAAAAGAAATGACCCCAAACTTATGCATGCTAGTGTATATATAATACAATTATTATTTTTTTTATTACTATTTTATGGGACAGTGGAATGGAGACAGGAAAGTATGGCTGAGAGAGAGGGAATGGGATCAAGACAGAAACCAACAGCTCTTACAAGTGCAGAGCCACTGCACCACAGCTCTGACATCTGCTGTTTATTACAATTATTAAGACAGATGGTTCTAACACAAGGAATTCCCACCTAGAAGAGCAATTCCCTCCAAAAGAGGAACAACAGCAAAATGCTGCAATGCCCTGAGAAATGGTTTTTCTGTTTGTAAAACTGTGCATGGTGAATCTAATCATTTACATTTAAATTAATGCATCTCGCAGATGATTTTATCCAGAGCAATTTATAGTGATTTATAATACTTTTTTTTTTTTTTTTTAAATCAGTACATATTTTCCCTTGAAATCAGGAAACCTGCATCTGCTCTATGACTCCTGAAACATATTTGAACTGCTACTGCTACTCCAAATGACTCACTTGTTGTTTTAGAATGGACACACACTTAATTTTCAAGTCTAAATAAAGGAACAAGGGTTCATTAAGGTGTTTAAAAAAAAAACATAAGCAAACACAACAGTTTGTTGGGCTGCAGCGCATATCTATGCCTCTCATGCACGGCCTGCCCTCTACAGAAGCAGGAGACCTCAGTTAGACTTCAAACAACCAGGCTTTAATCAGCTGCTGACAAATCATTAACATATGAATTATATCCCGAATTCATTAACATGAACCTCTTTTAAAGTGCCAACATAAAATGTCACGCCTCATATTAACAGATAGCTGGAAAACAGTCTTTGCTTTTGTTTTCCACATTTGTTCTTTTCCTTTCCTCTTTGCTCCATCTTCCTTTGGTTCTCTATTGACACACTTGACTAATAAAATATTGAGGAACTTCAGCTACACACACAGCAAATGAGTTCACTAATTATTAAATCCACACACAAAGCCTGATATTTATAAATTGTGCTGATGTTGCTACAAGAAGCACTTAAAGGGATATTTCACCCAAACATGAAAATTACCCCATGATTTACTCACACTCAAGCCATCCTAGGTATATATTTACATTTAGATTTAGTCCTTTAGCAGACGCTTTTATCCAAAGCGACTTACAAATGAGGACAATGGAAGCAATCAAAATCAGGCCTCCTGAAGTGATGTGTTTATATATATATATATATATATATAATCTATATTTAAAACTTTACAAACAGTAATCTCTAGCTTCCACTGTCGTACGCTAGAGAAAGAGTGGTGTTCCAGCGGATGATGTAGGATGTAGGCGTAGCATAAGATATGGTGAGAATATGCTAGTCTTGCACAAAAAGAAGTTTTGTTTCAAGCAAAGTAAAACAAGGTCTCCTTTTGGCTTATATTGAAATCCTCTGACATTTTTCTTTACAAATACTTGTTTTGTACTTCTAAATCATAACTGCTTCTCATCGGAGCTTACGGTATGCCTACATCCTCCGCTGGAATGGATGAACCACTCTCTTGTGAATGCACGTACGACAGTTAGTGGAAGCTAAAGATTACGGTTTATAAAGTTTTAAATATGTATATTTTTCTTACACAAACGCATAGACT
>NW_015635045.1:65419-69225 GCF_001515625.1 Sinocyclocheilus rhinocerous | reverse complement strand
AGTCGTGTGTTTATTAGTCACGTTGAATCAATGAAAGCAGTTAAATCTTCTGTTTTTTCAGCTGCAGCGATTGAGATGGAGATTTACTACTGATCACAGAACCGTGCTTCACTGACAAGATGTGAGCATGAATATCGCAGCTTTTGCCTAATCGCGATAACGGTTACAGTTAGATTTAGTCCTTTAGCAGACGCTTTTATCCAAAGCGACTTACAAATGAGGACAATGGAAGCAATCAAAATCAACAAATGAGCAATATGCAAGTGCTATGACAAGTCTCAGTTAGCCTAACGCAGTACACGGAACAAGGTTTGTTTTTTAAATTATATAATAAATCAAAAGAAAACAGATAGAATAGAAAAAGAATAGAGCAAGCTAGTGTTAGAGGCCTTTTTTGCTTTTTGTTAATTGTATAATAAATAAAAGAAAACAAATAGATAGAATACAAAAAGAATAGAGAAGCTAGTGTTATTTTTTTTTTTCAAGAATAGAATTAGAATAGAGAGTGCTAGAGTTAGAGGGTCAAATAAAGATGGAAGAGATGTGTTTTTAGCCGATTCTTGAAGATGGCTAAGGACTCTACTGCTCGGATTGAGTTGGGCAAGTCATTCCACCAGGAATATATGACTTTCTTCTTTCAGACGAATACAACAGTTAGTGGAAGCTAAAGATTACGGTTTATAAAGTTTTAAATATGAATATTTTTTCTTATACAAATGCATTGATTCGCTTCAGAATGGCCTTTATTAACCTCCCCCTTTATTAACCTTACTCACCCTCATGTCATTCCAACACTTTGACTTTCTTTTAGTCAGTGGTACACAGAAAATGTTTTAAAGAATTTTGGCAACCAAACCGTTTTGATGACCATTGACTTCCATTGTATGGGCAAAAAAAGCACTGAGACATTTCTCAAAACACTTTCTTTTAAGTTCCACAGCAGTGATGATGACACTGAGAAATGAGTAATAATAACAGAAAGGCATCACAGCAGCGCAGATTAGCAAACACAACACTGTTGGATACAGACATATAAAGGTCAGAAGAAAACACTGACAATTTTCTAACACTCACACACCTTTATTTAATCAGCACACACACACCTCAATTGCACCTTATGGTTCAGGTGCTGCAATGCATTAGAAGTGAAAATTAAAGTCTTTTTTTAGACATACAAGATGGAAAGTCTAATTAGAATTACCATCACATAGAGCAGCAAAGGCAGAGAGAGAGAGAGAGAGGAGTGAAGACTGTGTGCGTGTGTTTCTCTATGTGAGGGAAACAGAGGAAGACAGGTTGCCGATGTGTCTTTAAATGAGGAGAGACTCCGTATGGAAGACTGTCTTTGTCAGACAGACAGACAGACAGACAGACAGACAGGAAGATGTGTGCGAAAGGATTGTTTAAATGCTGCAGAAACAGCACTTCCAATTCAACCTTAAGATACTTTTTTATTTTCTATGTGCAAAAAAGAGAGAGCACACACAATATATGCAGCGCTTATTAAAGTCCATGTTTATTTCCTTCTGGAATGTACTAACTTCCACCAATGAAAAACAAATGTAATGTAGCCCAAACATCATTCACTACTAAAAAGAAAAAACCAAAGAAAAGAAACGTGTGTAGCAATGTGAGGAGACTGATGTGTGGCCTGACGATAGCTGAATTTTCCCAACAGAGACAATGCTCAATCAGATAAAATAACAAATACATGCACCCTCACATAGTCACATACTATGCTTGAGTAAGCACATCCACACATGAAGACACACAGATCATGATAATCCTACGCCTCCACGTTAGGGGTGTGAGTACATCTGGAACTGCTCAGAAGGGCACTAATGTTCCTCCCACAACAAAACATTCATATAATGAAGACATGTAGGCTGTTGTTAAATTAGTAGCACTGAAGAATTAATGTCCTCCACTCCTTTTCTCTCCACTTATTCAACTGAATGAGGGATGGGGAGGAGTGATATCTATGCAATAATCCACTTACTGCCCTCGGGTTGTCCCTTTATGAGTGTCCATCAAAGTGTTCCACCTTTTTTTAGGCTAGGCCAATCACTAGCCAGCTCCCAGACAGTCTGCTGGTTGTCTTAGCAAAGGGGAGGAGTTCATTTTCCAATTGGCATAGGGTGTATATATGCTAATGAGAAGGCGAAAATGTCAAAATCATCCAGCCAATCACGAAGTAGAAGAGGAACACTGGATACACGACCAGGGCTTTCCTATTGGGCGGTTGGCTGTCTGCAAGAAATGCTGTGGAGGCTGTGAATGAAAGACACGCACAGAGATATTAACCTCAGATCTCAATGAAATCCCCTAAAGACTGTGTGTACAAGAGGGAGACAATCAGTCAACTGACATCTGTCTACTTATTATTGGTAAATCTAGTCTAATTTTCTTCTTCAGCACTTGAATAACTTGTTTAATTGATGCTATCTCTGTAATATATTATTGAAAAAACAGCTTGTAATTGATTTTTTTTGTAATTGTAATTTTGATTTTTTTTGATTTTTCTAGTTTTAGTTGCAGGCAATATTTCCCATCTGCACTGCAAAATGCAGATATTTTATTATTGTTAACTAAAACTAAAACATTACAAATATAGCAACTGACTGAAGTAAATACGTTTAAATACTAAAATTACTGAAACTAAAATAAAAATAAATTAAAACTTTATAGAAATATAAAAACAATAAAAATGGCACATGCACATATCAAAATTATTAAACTTAATACAATTCAAATGAAAGCTGAAAATATAAAAATGAAAGCTAATTAAAAATATTACTAAATACTATAATAGTAATATAAAATTAAAATAATACTGGCTATTCTATTAAGAATTATTGTTATTGTACTTTTATTTGTTTATTTTGCACTGTGAGCCATTCAAATGCAAGTTTTTTTTTCTCATGCCTATGAAGCTCAAATATTTTAACCAAAAAAAAAAAAAAAAAACATTAAAAGAGTCTACACTCCCTCCTGGTGGTCACTGTATGCACTGCCTGAGGAGCTTGTTGGCCACTCAGGCTCATCTGGTGCAGACAACATACATGGATTCTAAACATTTCTGCTATGAACAGCCACAGGGCCTTTAGTATTCTGGGAATGCTGAAAACAGATAAAAAAATATTGATTGATTCTTACCAAACGTTGACCAGCTGAAGGAGGCGGTGACAACTATGAGACGGACTACAAAACTGACGAGGCCTGAGCCTCCCAGGAGAACTATACGACACACTATCATGGCCACAGTCAGAGGGAGAATACAGTACCCCAACACACAAAGACTCTGGAAAAATGATCTGTATAGACAAAGAATGAAAAAGTCAGTTAACAACATTGTATCGGTAGTGTGCTCAAACATTAATTTAACTGTATTTACCAAATTGTCTAGAAGACGCCAATGAACAAATTGCAAATTCAGAAAGTTACCATCCATTTATGTAATGTGAAATTTCTGAACGAAACATGATATTGAAAAAAAAAAATCAGTGGCTGACACTCATACTTATCACAGTTATGGTGGGACAAACGTTGCATATTAAGTGCCACACAGTTTGCTAAAAGTATCTGTTATCTATATCTAATAATTTTTTTAAATTTTATTTGTCTAGTGACACCCTGTCTTGAAATTTTGAACATTTATATTTGATTATAAAACGGATAGTTCTGGTCCTTGATTCTGATTGGTTGAGCCGTGTTCGAAGCTGTTGTAAATTACACTACAAACATACACCTTTGTTTATTTCTGTGTGTTGCTCGGCAACCACTCTGTTGGAACCACAACTGTTTCT
>NW_015635045.1:47685-65357 GCF_001515625.1 Sinocyclocheilus rhinocerous | reverse complement strand
ATACTGTTTTTATTTATATCATTACACTTTATTTGCTCTGTTTTATTCTGTGACACCTTACTATGTATATGGAATAACCGTTTTATAAAAGCAATAAGCCCAGTGAAGCCGTGGTTTACAGTGAATTTATAACAGCTAAGGGGGTTTTGACAAGGGGCACTTGGGGCTTATTGCTTTATTTGAATTGAAATGTTCTTAAAAATTAAATGACATTTAAATTGGTAGATTATATTTAAAATATCATTAGATTTATTTATTACACTATTTAATTGATCAAATCCTAAATTAGTTGTAAAGTCAAAACTTTCAATTACTGCATCAAAAAACAGTGGCGAAATTTTGCAACCCGAAATTTTGCCCAACGTTGCAATTTTTTAATTATTTCAGAGGCTAATTTTGCCTAAACAAAATGTTATTTATTTATTTATTTTTTATAACTGATGGCTTCATAAAGGCATATTTAATGGTGAAAAAAATATATATCATGAATATCAATGTCTGGGTCTCTGATGGCTAAAAGAAACTATTATTATTATTTAATTATTATCACCCCCACTTTGTTCTCTCATTGCTCCAGTGGCATTAAATGATTTGCCTGCATCTGGTTGACTAACTTTCCCAATACACTGAAATGAAGTGCTCTTTCCTACCTCAAGCTATGAGACAACTTCCCACCTGTAGGTAAAGCTGATAAATAACAGGCAACACACTCCTTTTTTAATATGCATGTTACCAACTACACAAACTGACAACATGAAAGCCATATTCAAAAAATGTAAGGTGCTCTCTTTTATGCAGGCTTCTAAAAAGCAAATAAACATAAATGAATATCTGACTGTTTACTCACATAGTTCCTCCCAGAAGTTTGGAATTGAGAGTGATGATTACAGAACCGAACCAGATGATGACAAAGACTTCTGCAAACTGTGGCCTGCCATCCTCCTCACTGTCAACAGACCCACCCTGCAGCATTCTGGGATAGATGATATTATAAATATATTATATCTGCTGGAGTCATAGTGACAATAGTTCTGACAGCATTACTACTCACAAAGCCAGAGTGACACAGAGGAGGAGAGGGCCCCATAAGTCCCCTAAAAAGAGCACATACATGCTCATTAGACAGCTGATGAACATTTAGCATTTATAATAATAAGTGATAATAAATAGCCCACATGTAATCTGTGATTGATAATGTGTCATCAGTGATTGATGATGGACTCACAGTCTCTGAGCAGCGCAGAACTTTTCTTGGGGTACATCACATGGACAAACTTCTGTCCAACGGCTCTCAGATCCCTCAGCTGAGACCCACAACCAGAGCAAAAAGACAGTAAGAAACGATCCTTAAACTCCCTAGACAGAACTACTGTTAAAGGTGCACTCCATTGTTATTTTAGTATTTTATATACTATGAAATTATTTTTTTCATTTATGGCAATATTTTTAACCTACTGTAATGCAAGATTTCACTTACAATAGTGTCTTTGACAGGCTCATCCAGGGTGGAGAAATCATTGTCAGCGTTCTGTGAGCCTACCGGCATAGATATATCTCCCTCCACTGGAATGTCCTCAGAGATGGAGATGTCAGACAAACCCGCAAACTGTGACATAAAGAATGACGGTTTAAATCACTCATGGCAAATCCGGATACCGAAAACACTTTATGTGCAGCTCACGTTCATCTACAGCAGTGATTTTAAAAAATGTGGTCCACTGGTGGTCCATCCAGAATTTAAAGTGGGCTATGAGCTGACTATTATGAAACTATGACTGACTATTTAAACAATAGCAGTAAGTACAAAACCTTAAAATAACCTAAAAACCACATAATTTGAGATTGTGTTTCTGTTTTCTTCACAATAAATGACAGTTACTATAGTACTACAGTCAGCTCATTTAGCTCAAAGAAGCAGTCAAATTGATTTCAATTAAACAAGAATAAAACAGTCAGGGAAATTACTGAATGAAAAAGTGAGACTATTTCAAGATCCAAGTTGTATACTGATGATAACTTGTACACTATTTAAAACTTTAGATAAATTTTGTCCTGAAAACGGATACCCTTAGGCTCCTGCTGCCTGGTGTCCTTTAAAATGTGCCTTTAGATATTAGATGTTTGTCACACTCACACTTCGAGCTTTTAAATGACACACTGTATATCAGGGACGAGCTCGACAATTATTTTAAAGTAGTAACATTGATCAGTAAACGGGGAAGAAGAACAGCTGATGTCCTATTCATTTCACAATTACCGAGATATAGCCTATGTACACAAAATCACATTTTCAGAAACATTCGTATAGGAATAGTAAGGAATTTTAAACTTTTAACGGTTAGACAGTGCGTGTCAACAGTTTCAGATTGCAGATTATGTTCCATTCTCAGTGTTTACATAGTTTGGTAACACTGTACGATAAAACGTGTACTGTCGTTTTTCATATAAGACAGCTAATCTGTCAGTATGGACATTTGGGCGATGTTTGAAAACAAAACAAAATAATTAAAAACGTTCATTGTAGCAAATGTTCTCTTGAGCTGACAAACGACCATCTGCGTTTACATGTAACCCCAACAAAGTCTTAAAGCTTTACTGACACATTTACAAATTCTCAAGTTTCCAGTCAGGGTCGGTAACCATACAGTCAAAAACTCGATGGAAAAGCTGACAACGTGTTTTAAAGACGTGTAAGCGTTTTAAAAGCATGTTTTGTCCCTTACCAAAGGCTTGCTAGACTCCTCTACTTCCGCCATCTTCGAACGGATACGTCACGGATACGTGTGACGTCAAAAACGCCAACATGTCACTAAGCGGATTATGATCATGAATAATAATATATAAAATTATAATTTATATAACAATATTATAAAATACATTATACAAGTATACAATTAAAATATTTAAACAAAGCTTAACTCAATTAAATTTATATATCAATTATTCTGATAGCCCCTTTGCTCTTGAATATATAAATTCAGCTCATTTTTATTTAATTAACAACGTGTCAATTGTTAAGTTTTAACACATATTTTATTAGTAGCTGAGTGGACACGTTAAAGATTTTAAGTGTCGTTAATATATAGTATGCCCTATATTTTAAACTGGTCAGAGTTTGGAAATCATATTAACAAAGCCTGTAAAGTGCTTTTAAATCTAATGATATGATGATTGAGAGGAGTGTCGGTCTCTTTAAGGGTCGGAGCCAGCGTGGGTTTATAAATTCAATGTGTGAGTAGAATGGCAACTAGCAAGAATCATTGACAAACATAGGCGAGGCTTAGTGGCCCGGATGTTGGACAAGGACGTACATAATACATAATAATTCTCCTATTTTAACTATTAACTATGTATCCAATGCAATGGCTATTTAAATTTCCCACTGTCCCTGTTTCAGGTGCAACGTTTTTGTCCAGAACACTGCTGACGCGCCACTTTAGCAGCTCGTCACGTGGAAAGTGTTACTTTTCCAAGCGCTGCTCAGGATGGACCAATCATATTCGTTTATGATTGCTGAAAACCACAACCAATAAGTAACAATTTCATAGAAACTACAGGGGCATGTTTCCATTTGTATTCCAGGTACAAATCATTTAAAATAATAGATTTAAATGATTACACGTTTCAGTCTGTAAATGTCTGCAGTAAAACAAAACACATCCTTACGTTTGAATGCAGTTCAATAGAGAATTTCCTTTTGTGAGCCCTCAAGCGCCACCCAGAGGAAGGCAACGTGCGTCTGATTAAAATAACATTTTTAGCTAACGTTACTAACTAGTGACATTTTGCCGCCCAATGATGTGGGAGTACTCAGTATGTAGCCCTGCCCGCGTTTGTCAGCCCCTCCGCTCCCAAAACAAGGAAAAGTGTAGAAACACAACTACTTTCTTTATCAGCACTTTTAAAATTTAGTTTGCTATCCAAATTGCTCGACTGAAATAACAATACCGCGTGCACACGGAAACAGTCACTACGGAGCGCTGGATTTTTTTTTTTTTACAACTGCATATCATTCAATAGGTCAAATATTGGGGAACTTTATCGAAACCGATTAATCGAAATCAACTTGATTAATACAGCCGAGTGATCAAAAGTCACGTCTGTTGTGGTTTGTGTACTTTACTGACAACAAAAGGCCGGTTATCTTCATTGATCGGTCAGAGGGTGAGAATGGGGCATCCTCCACTAGAGTTCAGCGACTGTTACTCCGACAATCCAGATTTCAGAGAGAGATTGAAATGCTACGAAAACGAGCTGGAGAAAACCAACAAGTTCCTAAAGGATGCCATCAAGGACGGGAATAGTGTGATCAACACGATTAAAGGTAAAGTGGTGTTTTACAGCAGCCGTGGTGGTCTTCGCTGGGGGAGGTGGATGGAGGTCTCCGCCTTTGCAAACCGAGCAAGATCAGGGAATAACTGATTTAATGTTAGGAATATTTCCTTACATTCGTAAAGCTTTTTTTTTTGTGCATGTGCTTTCACTTGCGAGTCCTTGCTTAGTTTTAAAGGGGATTATGATTTGTAGAGGGCGGGAGTGATCTGGCAGATGGTGAGCAGCTCTTGGAAGATCCCCCTCTCAGAGTTGCTGGCAAGCCCTTTTAGGGGAAGGTTGATTTATTTATAGAAGGCACCTTTGATTTTCCAGATTAGTCAATGGAATTAAACTGGAAAGTTTAGAGATGGTGTGAAAGTGTCAACAAAATGATTAAAACTGGATGGAGAGCCAGTAGTCATATGAACTCAGATACTGTGACTATAAGCCCTTCTCACTATTCTACTTATCTCAAGTCAATTAAGGCACTTTGCATCCTCAGACTGGAGGAGAGAGAGATGGAGGCTGTAAAACCAGCAGTCTGCAGAGCATTCATTTCTATGGCCATACACACCATAATGGGTGTAATGTCTCTCTTCCTCCTTCCTTTTCTGTTTGGCTTATTATTCTTAAGTGGTTTGAAGCAACAAAATACAAATGGAAAGTTTTCACAGTCCTGCTCTACCACCACTGCTCCCCTGAACGAGGCCGTTAACGATAGAGGAAATGTCACTGCAAACAATGCACTTTAGACAGAAGCTTCTGCCTAATGACGAGAAGCTGAACTCAGTAGAGCTATATTATAGTATTTATATAGATATAAAGTAATTATAGCTGTAGGTATCCCAGTGCACAGCTCATATGTGGTCCTTGGGGTTCAGGGAAATATCAGGGACTTTTAAAAATGTGATTTCCAGGCCTGTTCATGGAAATTAATTTAAAAAAAGCTTTTTTTTCTTCTTTTAAAAAAAAAAAAGAAAGTAATACAATCATTAAACTAAAACAGTCTTATTAAAATGTATAAAATATTACAAAGTTATTGAATTTTTTATAATTAATACAACTTGCTATGTGTGGAGGGAGTTAAGAGAATAAAAAAAATATAAAAAAATATATAATGAGCATATTAAATGCATCATGTAATGTTGCAATAACTGAACGTACAGTGAAATGTAAGTTAAACAAGATGTAAATAAATAAGTAATAAATGATTATGCCAAGCTCTAGTTGGGTAAAAATACTTTTTAATATAAAATTATCCATTAATCAGGAACAAGTGGAAAAAAAAGTAATGGAAATTAACTGGTCGAAAAGAGCAGGAACCCTGTGTCATTGTCAGATGTTTTCTTGACTTACTGGAGAGTTTTAGCTGATTGGTGTTCAGTTTTTCTGTCTGCATTTCACTGCCTAAGTTTGGATAGAAGAATTGACAGCTGGTCTTCTTCAGTGATAATATGATGATTCAGCTTTAATTTATCTCCTAGAGTAAAACTTTTCAGGCTTCCTTCCCTAATTTCAAGGGAAGTCATTAACACGCTAGTTTTCTAAAAACACAGGAAGGCTGATAGCATTTTTAAGTTTTTATTTTGCCTGAGGGAGTATGCAAGCTTCTAATTTGACTAACCGTAAGCCTCGCTTTATACCTCAGAGTGCAACACTCCAAAAGCAGAATGCTGAGCCATTAAGGCAGATTTCCTTATGGATTTGTGCGGTGCACGAATGGCTGTAATTTGATGACTGCATCTGCTCTCGGATGCTTCCACTGTCTTGGAAGGAGTCTTCAGTGCTTCAGTATCTGAAAGAGTCACTAGAGCCCAACCTATATTTTCTCTAGGGTTTCCACTATTTGAAGTTCTGCAGTTTCTAAAGTCATATGACCTGACTCAGAGGTTTCGATATGTTTACTTCCTGCGTTTATGTAGTTTTGCACTTTTTGAGGAATATCGCGTGTGCTGTGTGGGTATGAAACTTAACACAGGAAGTGTAGCATTTCCTCTTCTTCAACGATGAGGAACCTCTTTGGAGATCTATTGCTGCTGTTATGACTGAACAGATAATATCAACACCATGACAGATGTCCAGAAGGATTGAGGAAGCTTTCATATTAATCTTAAACAAATATGCTCATGTAACCCCTCTCTCCCGGGTCCTCACCGCCACACCTCGTTCTCGTTCCGAGTGGGTCTCCGGCATGGGAGGCGGACGCACTAACAAGAAGGCTAAAGACTGCAGCCACTAGCGTCAGTCGCTAGTGCGTCTCTTGAGATCAGGGGAGTGAGGTTTACCTGCACAGCACCTACTCGCTGGCCTACGGTACACTCACCAATACAGAACGTGAGCCAATTGTTGCGTCTGCTGTCATTTCAAAGGCATTAATGACTAAATAATTCCACACAACACTTTTTGACACCACCCATTCAAACATCATCTGTTTAGTTAGTGCAATCTCATTCTGTCATCTGTTTCAACTGCACTGACTGGTTCTTCAACCAAGTCTGGTTGTCTTTTACCAGGATGTGGTTCTTGGCCTCATTTGAGGTTTAGTAGTTTATAACCTGCAATACAAACAGTGACTCGAACACGTTGTCATACATTCTATCATGTTTTTCAAGAACACCTGATACATAATTTCTGGTCTAATGTTGCGAGAGTAAATAGCGCTCTTTTGAGATCCGTGTGTGTGTTTGTCAGAGGGCTGAACAGGGCGGGTTTTGTGATCTGGTTTGGAGAGTGTAGTCCGTCATGCCAGCTCCTCATGCTTTAGACAAACACACTCTTTGTGTCCTTTTCATCAGAGAGGATATAATCGTTTAAGCCATCTCCTCTGTCACAGAGCGTGCAGGCCTAAAACACAGCCAGAGAGAAAGAGATAGAAAGATGGATGAATGGCTCACATGCCCATTGATCAGTAATAGAGGGCTGAAATCAAATAGAGTTTCTCTTTTCTGGATGTTATTTACATAATAATTTTGCATAATAATTTTAATTGCCACATCAAAAATTGCATAATAATTTTAACACTGACAACTCATGATCTGGAGAGTTAGAGATGTGCTGAGATCCCACTTAGGGGTGGGCGATATGACCAAACTTATGTTGTTTGGCAATAAATAAATTAATAAAATAAAATAAATCAATAAATCAATAAAATTGTTATTTACTTAACAATTGACATAATACATTAACGTAATTAACATAATTTAATTTAATTCAAATTATCAATGGAATTTAAGCTGAATTTTCATCAGCCATTACTCCAGTCTTCAGTGTACCAAGATCTTTCAGAAATCATTCTAATATTCTGAACGCTGGTGCTCAAAAAACGGTTCCTAATTTTATCAATGGTAGAAATGGTCATAAAGAAATGTTGCAAAAAATGTATTTCAAATAAATGCCGTTCTTTTGAACTTAAAAAATGTTTCACAGTTTCCACAAAAATATTAAGCAGCAAAAGCTGTTTTTAGCATCATGTGACACTGAAGACTTGAGTAGTGGCTGTTGAAAATTCAGATTTGCCATCACAGAAAAATTTATTTTAAAATATATTACTATAGAAATTTTTATATGAAATTATAATAATATTTTACAATATTACTGTTTTTACTGTATTTCTGATCAAATTAATGCAGCCTTTGAGACTTTTTTCAAAAACATTGACAACCCATGATCTGGAGAGTTAGAGATGTGCTGAGATCCCACTTAGGGGTGGGTGATATGACCAAAATCTTATATCACGATATGAGTAATTTTATTTCACGGTAACAATATATATCACAATATATATATATATATTTTTTGATACCATAAAAATTTCAGAATTCTTGTCACCAGTGTCAATATCACAAAAAAAACAAAAAAACAAGCTCACTCAAGTCAAGTCACCTTCATTTATATAGCGCTTTTAACAATACAGATTGTGTCAAAGCAGCTTTACAGTATCAAATAGGAAAATAGTGTGTCAGTTCAAAAGGACAACAGTAAACACTCAATTTTCAGTTAAAGGCAGTTCATCATTGAATTCAGTGATGTCATCGTCCAGCTCAGTTCAGTTCAAATCGTATCTGTGGAATCATTTCGATGATATCGCTGGAAATTAGGTGTCCCAACTAAGCAAGCCAGAGGCGACAGCAGCAAGGAACCAAAACTCCATCGGTGACAGAATGGAGAAAAAACCTTGGGAGAAACCAGGCTCAGTCGGGGGGCCAGTTCTCCTCTGGCCAGACGAACCAGCAGGTTGTTCCAAGCTGCAGCAAAATTAGATTGTGCAGAGGGCTCATCTGGTTCCATGGTCGTGTCCCGATGGCCGTCAGGAGACAAGGTCTTCACTGAGGATCTGTTTTTGGGGCTCATCTAGTTGTCCTGGTCTCCGCTGAAATTCAGGGCTGTAGAGGTCATCTCTAGGTGCTGATCCACCATCTGGACTGGATACGGACTGGATCTGGTGGCTACGGTGACCTCGGAATAAGAAAGAAACAGACTAATATTAGCGTAGATGCCATTCTTCTTACGATGTAACAAGTACATCGTGTATTATTGGAAGTGTTCCCGGTTCCGGTTAACCTAATTAATGAACACAAGTAAACAGTCAGCAATTAAATAAGAATAAGAAACTGCTGTACATACAAAAAATGCTATACATTGTATAAAGTAATCAAATGTATAAAAACAGCATATTCTTCACTGTGTAAATTAAATATATATTTCTTATAAGTTACAAAAGTGATTTAGTCAAGGGCAGTGAGAGATTTTCTCTCTTTTGTTGTTTGATTAACATGAATCAATGACAGACAGCAGGAATATTAGACTGCTGTCACTTTAAGAGCTGCCCAGATCCAATATACTGTTAAACATGTGTTTGCTTTCACAGCTGTTCGCTTTCACTTAAGACCTAAATTATTGTGTTTATGAGGATACTTGCATGGACGGGCATTTTGACACATACAAGTGTGTGTATTTAACCATTCAAGCCAAGGCCTATGACGCTCCCGTGCTCTATGAGCACAGTCTTCACGTGTGCGCGTCTCTCTGACAGCACTCAGAAACTGTCTCTCAGACAGTGTACACTGTACACATATAGTGAAATGAGTTCTCTTTCTTTGTCCCAGCGATTATAATACTGTAAAATGCTTTGGATGAATGCATTTGACAGTGGTCGGTCTTGCTGTGTGTGTGTGTGTTCTGGCACTGATCCTGTGTAGTGAGTTTGAGACATAATTCCATCCTCACTGAGCCCCACAACATCTGATTTCACTTAGCAATAAAGCTGCTTTTCTTATTTCTCAGAGGTTCAGTAATTAATGGCTTCATATGTTAAGTGGCCAACAACCAAGCAACATGGTGAAAGGTTGTTTGCGTTCGAATTTCCTGGCCATGGTTGCTTTTCAGTTTTTTGTGAAACTGTGAGAGTTGATATAGAGAGTGCTTTATTGGGGCTGGGCTGAAGCCAGAGACAGTATAAGGTGGAAGAGAAGGACCACTTGAACACGAATGTCCTGCCTTTCAGTTAAAAGAGCCATTTGCCTTATGACTAGAGGCATTGCTTGTTTGTTTACTCTGGAACATGCATGCACATTAGCTAGGGAGTATGATTTGAGCTATAAAAACTACATTTAAAATGCATAAATTGTCAATATTTCAGTAACATGCCTAGAAAATAGTTGCCCAGGTATGTGGACAGACTGAGTGGACTGGCTGTAAAGCTGCTAGCATGTGCGACCCATATGTTCAATCAGGCAATGTTTTCCTATTGGTGTTCTTCATAAGTAGCAATTTATTCTGACCAAATAACAAAACCTACAGGGACAAATGTGGATTTTTGATGGTTTTCTTTATAATTTTGATGTTATTTCCAGAGTATTCACTCGCAGTGCAGAAGTTCTCTCAGACCCTTCAGTCATTCCAGTTTGATTTCATCGGTGACACTTTGACTGATGATGAGATGAACATTGGTGAGTCGACAGCAGGTCTAATTGGAGTAGTGCTAATTGGCCTGCCCATTTCATTTATGTGATGTATTTGCTGATTTATTACCGTAATTACTGTATTTCACTTCTGTTCTGTTCACTTCTGAGTTTGTATGTGGAGTGAGTGTGTTGGACTGTGCCTGCATGTTTGTGTCAATCTCTGGCGTTTGTTTTTGTGCATGTATTTGTTTCATTTGTATGTGTAGTTTACGTGACCACATGTTTTGCCTACACAGCTGAGTCATTTCGAGAGTTTGCTGGTTTGCTGCAGGACGTGGAAGAGGGTCGAATGATGCTGGTTGGTGGAGCACATTTCTTCCTATACAATTATAAAACACTGTCAATCATAATCTAAACTCATATAACAACAGCACCAAAGATCCTCAGATACTGTGTGTCAATCATTAACATTCTGCAAGATTAGCCTTCTTGTGCTGAGGGCCAGTTAAACTTGTGGTTCAGTTTGTTGAGATGTCTGTGCCCTTAGGTTTTGTAGCTTTTAAACCTAAAATTTCATCTTTAGAATTCAGGCTTGATTATAAATCTTATCTAATCTAACCATGTATAACAGGAAAATCCAGATTCAGACAAAAAATACCTCTTCCTTCCTCAAAAGGTGTAGGACAAATGCTTAAGTAATCATTTTATGAGAACAATACTCATGCACACTCATAATCCAATGGAGTGCATGACAAGACTGAATTTTATTTATTCCCAAAAGTTCCACATCGTGTTGTTCCCTATATAATATAGAAACTTCCAAAATTTGGATTTATATACATTTTATATAAATGTCTTTACTGCCACTTTAATTTAATGCATCCTTGCTGAATAAAATTATTAATTTCTTTAAAAAAAAATACTGACCCCAAACCTTTGAAAGGTAATGTAGCAAGGAGTATTTCCAGCATTAAGCCATCAGGACAAACATATGATGAACAGTATCACAATGTTTGTGTAATAGGAGCTTCACACAAAGATAAAGACTCATCTTATATATGATGATATGAGTGACACAGTGGTTTGTGCTGATATGGAAAAACAGCTTAATTCCATTGTCATATAGACAATTTTTTTTATATTATAATATAATGTAATGTAATATAATACAATATATAAATAAATAATTATACATTTATTTCTATATTATTATGTATAAATATAAAACATAATTTTTTGGCTGTTCAATTTCTGCCATTGGCCAGTGTGGCAAAAAGTTAATTTTGCACCCTGCTATTTGGTCTCTACTCAGGACCCCTGCCATTGTGTCACTCATGCATTCATCTGCTCAATTGTGACAGCTCTTGACCTCTGAACCCCATATACTGAACAAGAGCAGGGACAAGACTTTCTATTGTAGATACAGTAAGAGACTTTAGGACGAAAACAGTTGTACTCGCCCGTCTTTCTTTCTTGCAGGTGCAGAATGCATGTGACTTGCTTATCAAACCTTTGGAAAAGTTCAGGAAAGAGCAGATTGGGGTCACAAAAGTGAGTGTTTATTATGTACATTTAGACACATTAAGAACACACACCACGTTACCACATGTGTGAGCCTACTCCTCATTTCCGCCTCTACTTCCTGTTTCAGAGCAAAGTGATCAACATCATACAACACACAAATATATATATATACACATGAGTGTTTGCATGGCCTTTCATGTCAATGTGTTTTAGGATTGAACCATAAACATAAAACTAAAATGGAATAATGTGTCAGCAACTGGGGCATCCATGGAAAAACTATTAGTTTTAGAGAGACTGAGAAAGTGTTACAGAGCTATCATGATTCTAGAAGGAAAGCGAGATCATTTGTTGGAAAAACAACACATGGAAAGTTTCAAAATTCCAAAGAATTTTCACGGGACATTAGACTCTTTCCACGCCAGCATGCTTCAGTTAACATTACTGAAGTGTCAGTTTCATTTCAGTATTGGTTCAGTGTGGCTACTCGGAGATTATTGGTTGAATTTATTGGTTGTAAGGAACCGGTTACAAGTCTGCAAAAAAATTTTATAAGAACAATTTGTATTTGTTTTTTTTTCATTAGGAATTGGTTTAGTGAGCGGTGGTGAGGAGTGGTTTTCAGTCTCATTTTCTCAGTTTTGAGTTATTTGTTTGCTTGTGTGCATGTGTTTCAGGAGAGACGAAAGAAGTTTGAGAAGGAGAGTGAGAAGTATTACTCTCAGTTGGACAAACATATGAACCTGTCCTCAAAGAAAAAAGAGACACAGCTACAAGAGGTATATTTGTAAATACAGTAAATTAAAATGAAAAGAAAAAAAAAAAACCCAATAATATAACCTTTATTTTTGTGTGTTCATGCATGTTTATAGGCCGACGAACAGTTGGATAAGGAGCGTCAGACATTTTACGAGTCGTCTATTGAATATGTGTACCAGATCCAGCAGGTTCAGGACAGGAAGAAGTTTGATGTTGTGGAGCCTGTATGTGAGAGCTTCCTTTTCCTCTAGCACATGCACTCTTGTTTTTATATATGCTTTGTAGTAACAGATGGTGTATTGTGTGTACAAGAAGGCACCTACAGGTGCACGGATAAAAACGTGACTGTAACATACACTGATTGTGTTCATGCTGATACAAACAATGAATTGACTAAAGCATGTTATGCTTAGAGGGGTGTGTCCTTGTTTGTGATTGACAGGTTTTAGCATTTCTGCAGAGCATCCTTACACTGAATAATCTCACTGTGGAGATGACGCAGGACTTCCTTCCATATAAACAGGAGCTTCAGCTCAGTCTACAGAACGTGAGAGCTTCACCAATCAATAATGAGTCTAACTTTCCATCCATATTGTCACATGATCAGATCAGCAGAATATGAGTCATTCAGTATGCTGCTCTGTTGGGTTGTCCTTCACTCTGTATGTTTTTTCTGAGTGGTGGTTTCCAAAGTGTCTTTCAGTAAATGTATTACAAATTACTGGATTCATTGTGATGTCATAAATATATAAGTTTGATAAATGATAAAGAAAATTAACAGTATTCCACCACTAATTATTAATATGGTTTAGGCATTAATAAATGCAGATTTGCGAAATTATTATTTTAATATTTTACATTTAAATTTAGTTTAGGCTGCATTTATTTGATCAAAAATACAGTATAAACGGTAATATTGACAAATACTATTATAATTTAAAACTACCTATTTAAATTAAAATTCCTATTTTAATATATTAAATCATTTAATTTATTCCTGTGATGGCAAAGCTGAATTTTCAGGAGCCATTACTCCAGTTTTCAGTGTCACATGAATCTTCAGCAAATCATTCTGAATTGCTGATTTGCTGCTCAAAAAGCAACTTTTCTTATTTTTAATGTTGAATTTGTTTATGCTGCTTTATATTCTTGTGGAAAACCTGATACTTTTTTTCTGTTCTTTGATTAATAGAAAGTTTAAAAGGAACAGCATTTAGTTGAAATAGAAATGTTGGTATACATGTCTTTACTGTTAATTTTGATTAATTTAATGTATCCTTGATGAATAAAGCATTAATTTCTTTAAAGCAAAATGACCTACCCCAAATATATATTAATTATAACATTTTGGAACAAAATACATCAGCATAACTTTTGTAATTGTTCCTGATTATATGTCAAATGTAATTGTATTTATGTTTTTAGTTTGTTTGATTGGGTGCCACTGGTGTTGTTGTTGTAGACCCGTAACCACTTTGAGAGCACCAGAGAGGAGATGGAAGAGCTAATGAAGAGGAAGAAGGGGTCAGCACAGATCTGTATTAGACACAGCCAGCAGGCGACTATGGAGGGATACCTTTATGTGCAGGAGAAATGTGAGTGCTTTTTAGTTCTGCAGCACTGCATGTGTTTAGCTGCTATAAGCCCGTTTCCACCGCAGGGACTTTCCCCAGGAACTAGGGACTTTGGGCCAGTACTCGGTGTGTTTCCACCACGGGAACTAGGATCTAAATAAAGTTTCAGGTTTTTTTTTTGCCCCAAATTTGCCCCTTAGAAAGTCCCTGCTCACCAGGTAGTACTTTTTCAAAGGTCCAGAACATTCGGGGGCGGGACTTAGGTGCTGAGCATGCTGATTGGTTGAGTTCACGCAGCATTGTATTTCAACCACCATTTATTTGCATAATATTTAAAAAATATTATTGTTAATGAAATGTAGTTTTAAAAGTATTTCAGGCGAGAATGTAGTTGTTTAAAACTCAAATCTGCTGTTTATATATAAAGACAGCGCCTATTTGAAAATGTGCTTCACCGATTTCGGAGATGTGAGCTCCAGGCGATCAGCGGGCGCTCAGTGCTCATGTATCCCGCTTAGAGCAGCCTCAGCTCGGCTAGTCCTTCTGACATTTGCCGCTGGCTCTGATGTCTCTGTAGTTATTAAACATGAGATATAATTAGTTTTGGGTAAATCTAATGGGCAGTCTTTGGTCTCATGAATCTATTATTTGTTCCAGGTCATTTCGTTTTGGCTGAGATTGGAGCTTGGCTGAGCTATGTTGTAACTAGGAAGTTGTCTGAATCCCTTTTTAGGAATTTTTTTTTTTTTAAGGATAAAACTACTTTATTTAGGTGTAAGAAATTGTGGTTATACTTAACAGTGGGTGGAGATTGCAAAACATCAACAAAAGGCTTCTTGGTTTTGCACATTACATCCTTTCCATGTTCCTTCTTGGTATCCTTTGGTGAATATCAGCCATGAAATAAGATAAAATTGTATTAAACTTACACAAATAGGTTTCGATCACATCAGTCTCATGCTAACACGTGTGTGAGGGCTATCCTTTCAAAACATGCAATGTTTTCATTATAAGTTAATTACTGGAAAAGCTTTCTCATTCATTTCTATAAAATATGGGACAAGTCAAAATGGTTGTCTGTGGTAATCACCAGCCTGACACAGATGAAGTCCATTGACCTTCAGTTAATAATAACCCTGAATATTCCTTTAAAAATCCAACCACTAGGAAATATTTATTTGTGAAAGAAAGAGCTTCTAGTAATTGTCTGTAAAGGTCAGTGTCCACACACAGCACAAATCATAATATGAGTTATAGTTAATAAACGACTTCATAACACAGCTAACCGATTGGTCAAACAGCATTGTGCAGTAAAAGTTTTTGTATATTGACTGTTATATGATGCTAAACTGAGTAATTGATTATTGTTGGTACTGGATTTCTGGTAGTTATGCTAGATTCGTATCTCTGTGGTAGAACTCTGTGATCTTCTCACATTATAAAATAAACTCAAATCAATATTTTATGACCATTTATTTGACAAGTAACTGTAACAAGTGGGGTAATTTACAGTTAGCTGGCCTTATTAGCAGAATAAACCTCAGAAAAAGGGTCATACAAGACCCGTCAATTTCATGTCTGGGTCAGTCACCCTGTCAGGATTTATTTTTGCAGTATTGACCAGCTGAACATACAAAACTGTGTATTGGATCATACCCTGTATATAATTAAAATGATAGTATGCTATTAATCTTTCTTTCGCTAGGGGCTCTTGGCGTAACCTGGGTGAAGTATTACTGTAAATACTTCAAAGACAGCAAGTTATTCATCATGGTGCCGATGGAACAAAAGACAGGAACCAAACAGGTGCAGGACTATTACAGATACGATCATTACTTTGTGAAGTGTCAGCCCTTTTCTCTTACATTTGTCTCTTTGTTTCTCTTAGACCACATCTCAGCTCACACTGAAGTCTTGTGTACGCCGTAAAACAGACTCCACTGATAAACGCTTTTGCTTTGACATTGAAACAAATGAAAGGTGAGACTTCTGTCATATTCACTCATTCTCAAATCATTTTATAAAGTGCACCTATATTGAAAGTTTTAGTAGGACCAGGGGAGGGTCAGCAAACTGGAAAGTTTTTTTGATATTTGTCAAAGCACTTACAAGAATTTTTCCATAAAAACACATTTTCTTGTTTACCTGTGAAGTTGCTGTCCAATATGTAGGCATTTGTTTGATACTGGAGAAATTTCACACAAACAGCAGGAGGCTTTATTAATTACATTGCAGTGTGTGTAAGTTTTTTGTGTTGTGGTCCATAGGTGCAGCCCTGTCCTGCTCCAGGCTATTTCTGAGGTCAACAGGAAGCAGTGGATGGAGGCCATGGATGGCAAAGAACCAGTGGGTTTAACATTATCACTATTCACTCCATCAAGAGTCCGTCTCTGTGTATGATCATGTTTCTGATCCTTTGTGGTTTCTGTTCCAGATTTATCGTTCTCCAAATCAAAAGCAGGCAGAGAGTAAGTATAACTTCACTTCATCACAGCACTAGCATATTAGAATAGACGCTTATTTGTATCAGAAAACCACTGATATGTATTTGCTGCTTACATGTAATAATCAGTTAGACTGCCTCAGTTCTTCACTTCACACAATCTCCAAAAATCCACCCTTCACATGTCAGCAAACTTAAATGTGCTAAATGTTTCACAGGAAAATAGCATTTCTAATTGTAGCATTTCTAAAATGGGTGGACTGCTCCTCAGGCAATTTTGTTTTGCCTTTTATAGCACCTAGGAATGTCACATTCTGTAGATACAAAGGATTTTTTAAAGAAATTAATACTTTTATGTAGCAAGGATGCATTAAATTGATCAAAAGTGACAGTTAAAGGTAGGGATGCACCGAATATTCGGCAACCGAAATTATTCGGCCGAAAATAGCAAAAAAAGCTCTTTCGGTGTTCGGCCGAATAAGAGAAAAGAACGAATAAATTGTACCGAACAATGATATGACGCGATCAAATAGCAACCAGCGAAGAGTGAGAGGCGCGCACTCTTTACAATGCAGCATTTTTTGCGCAAAGAAAACAAAAATAACGACTTTATTTATACTTTGGACGCGCGTTCATGACAGTACCATGACGTGAGCGTGTGGCGGCGCTGACCCAGATCCGGCGTAGTGAAGTCAAAATGTGGAATAAAGTTGTTATTTTTGTTCGAACGAAGGTCTTACGGGTTTGGAACAACACGAGGGTGAGTAATTAATGACAGAATTTTCATTTTTGGGTGAACTAGTCCAAAGTCCAAAGCGCGAGGAAAATCTGCGCTGAAACAGTCTTACTCGTCAGTTGCTCACACATTTTTATGATTTTTTACAAGGCATGTGACAATGCGATACGTGTGACGTATTCGTAATGAGACTCATTTATAAATCTGCTGTTGTTAACAAAAAGAAGCGCTGAGGTCTTCCTGCGCGTTTCCACCTAAATAAAAGTTGAGAAAAAGCAAGAACTCCATCAACATTAATAAATGTTAGTATTGTAATTTTACTGTTGTTCTGAAAAAATAAAAACAATAATAATGATAATAATAATTACAACAGCTCTGTTAATACATTTATTATAACATTCACACATAGTGTTCAAATT